>NC_044350.1:2603069-2891650 GCF_007364275.1 Archocentrus centrarchus | reverse complement strand
CTATCTATCTATCTATCTATCTATCTATCTATCTATCTATCTATCTATCTATCTATCTATCTATCTATCTATCTATCTATCTATCTATCTATCTATCTATCTATCTATCTATCTATCTATCTATCATATCTATCTATCATATCTATCATATCTTTCTTTCTTTTTTCTTTCTTTTTTGCCAAGCAGGAACAAAAAGCCACATCAGATCTTTACTTTGTGCCTTCTGCCTGGTCAGCTATTCGCACCTTCCTTGAGGAATTGGGGGAGTTGGCTCTGCATCAATAAACATGATTTTAATAAAGATACAAGGACCTTTCAAATGTGCCTGACATCAGCATGTTGTATGTCACAACAGTGTGAGGAAGTAGACGTTTTATAAAGACTAGGCAATAATCATATTTCACCAAGCACCTTCCTAGCCTTTATTAGTATTCTACTCAACACGGTATTTTAATGAACATGAGCAAAGCAGGTCAGAGGAGACTATAATTCTTAACCTGAATGAATACTTATCATCATAGTTGTAAAAAAAAGAAAAAGAATGGGGGAAAAAAAGTCTTTTCATAGCCTCTTTTCCTGTAGACTGCTGCTCTCCTAGCATTTTAATAGCAATTGAAGAGTCCCATTTGGTGGCAGTATACCCAGTGTTATACCGCACAGAAAAAGCAGCCATTTTTATAAGGCACAATAAACTCAATAACAGCCTATTTTAAATTGGCAGTTATAGCTATTTTGAATAATGGACTTCTTAGAAACCTGCTTGGCTTGTCTAATGGCCCTGACACAGAGTCTGTGAATTTTCTGTTTCCCAGGAGGAGGCTTCCACCACTGCTCCAGTGACAGGGGAGGGGGATTTTGTGCCTATGCTGACATCACTTTGGCCATCAAGGTAAGACGGAGTCAAACACAGTTTTTTTTCTTCTCTACTTTTTGACATATTCACTTGGAGCTCATTGTTAAAACTAACACTAATAAAAATCAAGACGTGAACTGAAACGCACATCGACAAACTGAAACTTAACACTAGAATAACCATAAAGTACAAACAGGAATCAAAGACTCATTAATATCAGAAGAAATAAAATTCATAATCTACTAGAATAATAAAGAAATCAAACCAGGAATCAAAAAAATTCAAGAAAGAACCCTAAACTTTAGACACTAGAATAACAAACAAAAAACAAACAAAAAACCAAAATGAACCATATCCCAAAAACTCAACATCACGATGAAACATGAACTTCAACTCAAAATAAAATAAGTACAAAACATCAAAAAACCCTGAGAGTACTGAGACTAGGACAGTTTCAAAAATTTTTGAGGCAAATCATGGCTCCCATCTTAGGCATGAATTGGGGCAGTTTTTATATATATATATATATATATATATATATAATTTTTTTTTTTTACTAAAAAAGTACCTGGTACCAAATACTACCACCTAAAAAAAAACCCTAAAAAACCAAGTATAGTCGAGTCGAGCCAAGTAGATACCAGTGGAAAAGAAGCAAACTGATTGTTAGTCTTGCAGTGTTTTCATTACCTTTCTTTTGTATATTAACATTCAATGGTCAAACATCAGTATATAAAGGTTTTAAGAATTTTTTTTATTTTTTTTTTACAAACACTGAAAGTCCTGTTCACAAAATCAGTCGGAGAACCAAAAAACACCAAATTACGCAGAATAATGACTTCATTTGAATCTCCTCAGACAGTGAGATGCTCCACCAAACTAAATCAAATCTACAACACACTGTCTGAAACTTACACTGCTCAGCTCTCTTCAGAATTATGATTTAATATGTTTTAAATCAATAACATGATTCATGACAGTTAACTATTTACTGATGAGTCATTAAAATCTCAAAATTATTGTGTATTGATCGATGTGGCTGAATTCTCCTTATTTAAATGAATAAACAATTTTCTTAAGAGTTACATATTCTCCCTTGAAAAGTTTTTGAATGTATCTTCATTATTCAGCAGCTAGTGAAGATTTACCATGCTTGGTCACACTGAGTTAATGCAGACACTGAGAATCACAAGAAAAATGACGGAAATCTTCACAGCTGTTCATCTGCTTCACATTTGGAGTTTGAATTCCAGCTGGTGTTCTTCATGGATGCATTATAAGCTTAATTTTGGTATTGTTTACATGCTTTTGACTTTTAAAGTAATTCCATGTGAGACGTAAAAGCTTTTCTCATCCTGTGAACGTGTGTTTAGAGAGACAGCAAATATTTTCTCGTTTGTCTCTCAGTTTCTGTTTGAGAGAGTTGAAGCCATCTCCAGGGTGACCATCATTGATCTGGATGCTCATCAGGTGAGCCGATACTATCACATCTCTCTGTGTCAGTGCACAACACTGCTTAGCAGCCGACATTGATGACCAAATAGCCCCCCATTTACCGCCATACCAATCGTAGAGGCTCCCTGTGGGCACATTTGTCCCTTTTTGTCATAATCAGCAGAATGTATCTTAAAACGTACTCTGACCAACGTGTGAATGCATATAGACTGGATATTCACACCAGGAGAAAATGCTGTCCTAACTATGATGAAGAACAACTTTTGATATTTAAAAAAAAAATACAAAGTACAATTTATAAACTTTAAGGCTAATATTGATTTATTTCAATTTGATGGTTTTTTTTCCAATAATGGGGTTACTGAGGGTCATTTTTACATCACACTCTCCCCCTTTGCTGTGGAGATTTGGGGAAAATAATTCAAAAACACAACATATTTCATGTCGACTGGTATGAGATTCCTGCACCTTTCCAATCTGATATACTTTGAACACAGAACACTGCATGAAATATCCATTTTACTAACTGCAGGGATATTCACCATGGGATGCTTCCCCACTGTTGCCAGTGTATCACAGGGCTATCACAGAGAGACAGACAACCAATAATGTTAACCTTCGCACCTACGGCCAATTTAGAAATACTAATTAGCCTAATAAGCATGTCTTTAGACTGTGTAAGGAAGCTGGAGAGAACCCTCACAGACACAAGAGGCAACAGTGCTAAATACTGCAGCACTGTGCCACCCGCTTTCTGAAAACAGCAGCTAAATGCACTGGTGTATTACGTTGTGGACTATTATATTCAGATCACTTAAATTTCATTTATATAGGAGCCTGTTAACAACAGCAGTTGCCTTGAGGTGCTAATATTCTTTTGCTGGTTGCAGTAACACAGCCAGGTTCAGTAAACAGCACCCATTTGTATTGAGTTGCTGCTTGTAATGGTGACGGGGACTTTGTTTTAAAAACATTTTATAGCTTTTAGCATGTGACTAAAAGAACACCAAATCCTGAACTTAACCCTAGAAGAGTTGCTGGTTACTTGGTGGATGTCAAGAGGTTAAAGTTGTTTACATAAATGCCTGTAGCACATTGATGTACTATGTCTTTGCACTGTTCATTTTGATTTGCAAGAACCAAGTTAAACTCGTACATTTGATTGCTCTTTCTTGTAAATGAACATCTCAATCAGAAGACAGCTGTTTGCTAATGCCTGAACAAAGGGTAAAAGAAAGAGTTCCAGTCTTGTTGCTTCTAGTTGATGGTTTTAAAATTGTATTGTTATTTATTGGCAATAAACTGAATTCATATTTTCACCCAAATTTGCGCTTCTGTTCAGGAATCCAAATATATAACCATAATTTGACATCTGAATCACTATTTTTTTCTGAACAGTAAATTTGAAAATTACTGGATAACAACAATAATTATATTTTAGCATCAAACATATCATTTTAATTACACATTCTGGTGGATTAACCATTATAGAAGCATACAAAAAAAATTTTGCTAATTACCAATACTGTTAATTTAGGGCAGCTTTAGTATAAACTTACTCAGCACTGTAGATTAGGATCTAACTATGATCTGATGCATCTCCTTTTCCTTACTGTTGTGCTGTATGTGCTTTCTTTGCATTACATGCCTTGTTTAGTAGGTCATCACTGGTGGGCTGAACTCACTCCAGCTGTAGAAAACAGTGACTCAACCTTTTTGAGTCTTGATTAACATATTTTAGCCTTAAGCTGTATTTTCAGCATAATAACTTGTATTCACCTCCAATTAGCCTTAAAAATTGTATTAACATTGATGATGTCTTAACAACCCTGGGTTCCAGGCTGTATTATCTTATTAGAGTTGCTTTCATTTTGAGCTCAGTTTACTGGTAATGATGACGTCTGCCTATTGACACAAGGTAGGAATCAATATAGATGCTGAGTGAATTATTCATTAAGAGCAAAGAACAAATCTGCATGGCCCTCTCAGTAGATAATTGGGCAGAGAGAATGTTGCCTATAGGCAGTAAATCCTAATTATAAACCTGAAACATGAGGCAGCTGTGTCTTGGGTGATAGAGCAGGTCATTTACCAATCAGGAGGTCGGAGGATTGATCCACAGCTTACCTGGGAGGAGGAGCCCTGGGTGTGCGTATGTGTGTGTGTGTGTGTAAGATAAAAGTGCTTAGGTATAGATAAAAACCACTACATGAATGTGTGTATGATTGGGTTAATGAGACTTGTAGAAAGTGCTTTGAGTGCTCATATTGAGCAGTATTGGTATATACTGGTATATATGTACCAGTCCATTTACCATGACATACAAAGATTTTTTTAAGATTATGACTTACATGTGATGCTTTTTCACTCAGACAGTAAAGCAGTTGTTGTTTGTTTGGGGGTTACTGCCATCAGTCTCCTCTTTAGCAGGTCAAATGCTCTATAAGGTTTAAGTCTGGAGATTGAGTAGGCCAGTCTAAAACCTTCCTCTTCCTACTGCTGATGAACTCCTTTGTAGTTTTGGCAGTGCATTTTGGGTTATCATCTTGCTGATGATGAAAGATTTCCCAATCAGTTCGGTTGCATCTTTCTTTAAATTAATAGACAAAATATTTATGCGTACTTCTGAGTGCATTGTACTGCTGCCATCATGTGTGACATCATCAATGAAGATTAATGAGCCCGTCCCAGAAGAAGCCATGCAAGCCCAAACCATGACGTTACCTCCACCGTGTTTCACAGAGGAGCTTGTATGTTTAGGATCATGAGCAGATCCTTTCTTTCTCCAAACTTTAGCCTTTCCATCAAGTTCATCAGTCCATAAAACCTTGCCTCAGAATTTCTGAGGCTTGTTTCTGTACTGTCACAGGGCGGTAGACCCTGTACACCCAGGGTACACGATGTACAGGTCGCCAGCCTGTCGCAGGGCTAACACAGAGAGACAGGCAACCATTCATAGCTATGGGCAATTTAGAATCACCAATTAATTAAAAAAAAAAAAAAGTAACTGCATGTCTTTGGGAGAAACCCACGCAAACATGTGGAGAACATTCAAACTCCACGCAGAAAGGAGGTGGATTTGAACCCAGACCTTCTAGCTGTGACACAAAATGCTAGCCACCATGCCACCATTCTGCTCACCTTCCTGTTCTTCTTGCTAATTAGTAGTTTGCATCTTCTGGTGAAGTCTCTGTGCTTTTGTTCATGAAGTCTTCATGAAGAACAGTAGATTGTGATACCTTCACTCCTCCCTCTCGAGGTTTTTGCTGATGTCACTAACAGTTGTTTTAGGGTCTTTCTTTACAGCACTTACAATGTTTCTGTCCTCAACTGTTTTCCTTGGTCTGCCTGTTCAACATCTGTTACTTAAAACACCAGCAACAACTTTCTTCTTCAGGACAAGGGTTGTACTGGCTATGGCCAAAGTTTGTGCAGTGGCTCTGATTGATTTTCTATCTTCTTTCAGCTTCACAATTGCTTTTTCACCCATAGACAGCTCTCTGGTTTTCATGTTGGTTACTCCTCTAACTATAAATACACAGTCTGCACAGGCAAAACCCTAATGTAAAACTGAGTGTATACATCCAGCGCTATTTATTGGACAACAAAACACACCTGTCAGTCACATGTTTTAATATGCCTGCTCACAAGAAAAATGGGTGGATTCTGAACTGTATATCAAGTCCAGATGTTAATACCTGGAAATAAAAGCTGAAATATTCATCTCATTGATTTTTAAAAAAATGTTTTAATGCCAAACCCAAACGCTTTTCAGTCTACATCAAAAATAAAGGGATTGGCCTCACTGTTTCAATACTTTGAAGGGGAGTGTATTCCTCTCTGTCTATTAAGAACTGTGTATCAAGCACGAGCTGTGTGTGAAAGAAAACCTAGACTATGGATTTTATGAGGTCAGATACATTTATATAAACCATCTAGGGGTGGCTGTAGCTCAGGAGGAAGAGCAAGTCACCTACTATTCGGAAGGTTGGTGGCTGCTCATCTGCATGCCAAAGTATCCTTGGGCAAGATACAGAACCCCAAGTTGCTTTCTGATACAACCGTCGGAGTATGGATGTGTGCAAAATGTTAGATTGAAAGCACTCTGTCATTGAAAGAAGTGCTTGCATGCGCTTGTATTCATGTGTGTGAATGGGTGAATGAGGCATGTTATTATAAAGCGCTGTGAGTGCTCAAAGTAGAGTAGAAAAGTGCTTTATAAGAACCAGTCTGTTTACCATCTATTATTATGCTATCTGTAATACATGATAAAGGCAAACAGTGATTGTTGACATCTCCACTGACACTGAATAGTACACTCCTTTAAACTATTTGTGTTAGACAATTTAAATTGAATTATATTGAGCAGTCTTTTCTGTATAATTAAGCTTGGATCCACCTAGCTCATTCAAGATTTTTTTATTATTTAAATTCTTTTCTGTGATGTAGAACAATAGTAGCCCTGGAAGGAGACAGATTTAAGAGTATGTGTCTGCCTCACCATCTGTTCTAACAAATTTTCAACTGACTTACCTATGCTGGTATAATCACTGATGTTTATCTAATACCATTTGATATAGTGACATCTTTGCAGTGTGTTGGCATTTTTTACATCGCTTAGCTCTACATCACACTTTTTGTTACTTTGAATGGTGGACTTTACTTGTGTGGGCTTTTTCATTCATCCAACCATTAATTTTCTTCAGCTTATCCAGTTCAGCATCGCAGTTGGGCTAGATCCTATCCCAGCTGTCATAGGGTGAAAGGCGAGGTACGCCCTGGACAGGCTGCCAGTCTATCACAGGGCTAACACAGAGAGACAGACAACCATTTGCACTCACATTATCACATTCAATTTAGAGTCACCAATTAACATACGTGTTTTTGGACTGTGGGAGGAAGCCGGAGTACCCGGAAAGAACCCGCCTGTGAGAACATGAAAACTCCATGTAGAAAAGCCCCATCTTTCTTTTCTACTGAGCTGCTCTCATTGGTGATGTGCTACCTATGTGAACCTATTTAATCTATTTCTAATTCTTTTGGAAACATTGTTGTCTAATAATGTTCAGAGCCTGTTTATGCTAGGCTAGAATAATACCAAACCATCAATGCTTTGACCTAACTCGTATGTTACAGATTTTACAAACACCCTTGGCGCTCTCAGCCAGTTTCATAATGTCATCACCTTCATTCTCCAAGGAGCTCATTCCAAACCATCTCAACCAGGTTTTGGTTAAATGATTACTATTACACACAAGCACATACAAATTACAATTGGAACATGTAAGCCAGAGTCCAGACTTCACTAGCCTAATATCCATTCCTTGTATTTCTTGCCTCAAGAAGTTATCCCATTTTTATTAGTCTCCCTCAGTAGTGGTTTGTTTGCAGCAGTTAAGTATGAAGTCTTTATCTACACAGTCTTCTTGTAACACTTGATGTTGAGACAGTTCTGCTACTTAAACTCTTAAGGATTGATCTGGGCTCTAATGTGAGGTGAAGTTAGCTGGTAATTGTGGTGTGTAACATTAATGAACCCATTCTCTGTAGCAGAGGAAACTCTTGGTCTTCCTTTTGTTGGGGACTCCTCAACCCAGCATTTGAAGGGTTTTGGACTTGAAACTTTCAACATTTTAACACTACCTTGGTACAGCACAACTGATGGTCTCAAATGCATTAGTGGGGCAAGAAATCCCAGGGACCGTATACAGTCAATAACATCCATCGACTTCCAGGGATGATGTGTGAAATAACAGCTGGTGATATGAAGCAGGTCCTGAATTAAACTTTTCATTTAAGTTAAACTTAAAAGTGAACTACTGAAGCCAGTATGAATGAGAGCAAAGGATACTATTGATTGACGTATGATTGGGTGGTACTGTAAATACATTCGAGGCAGCCTGGGCCCAGAACTTCCTCTAGTGACGAAAAGTCAGCTACAAAGCAATGCGTGTTGAGCAAATTGCAGTCCTTATGGCTCAGCTTTTAACTTGTTTGCAAAATGATTAAATAATTCATAATTTTTGTTTTTTTTGCTTCATGTGTTCTTTTTTATACGATTTTCTTTGATGTTTTGAGTTTTGTTCTGCAATGTAGAAAATAATGACATCTTATTTAATTTTTATAGTGCCAAATCACAACAACATTAGCTTTGAGGTGCTTTATATTGTAAGGTAAAGACCCTACAATAATACAGAAAAACCCAACAATCAGACAATCACCTATGAGCAAGCACTGGGGGACAGTGGGAAGGAAAAGCCCCATTTTAACAGGACAAAGGTTTTAAGCCTAATCTTAAAAGTAGAGATGTGTCTGTTTCCCGAATCCAAACTGGGAGCTGGTTCTAAAAAAGAGGGGCCTCAAAGCTGAAGGCTCTACCTGCCATTCTACTTTTAAATATCCTAGGAACCACAAGTAAGCCAGCAGTCTGAGAGAACAGTGCTGTAATGGTTGATATGGTACTATGAGGTCTTTAAGAGAAGATGGGGCCTGATTATTCAAGACCTTGTATGTGAGGAGAAGCGTAGGTGGGTCCAAACCTTTGATTGACACTGTAGATCCAAGAGTGAATGGATATGGAATATAAAGAAGCATACATGCTCTTTTAATGTTTCATGAGTGTGAAAATGATGAGAAAGATATGCTGCTGGCTTTCACAGCCTATCACTACTGATGCAAGCACATATGGGAAATTATGGAGTGTTTTTATAAACAGCTCATCATTTTGAAAGCACCATCAGTGTTTGTTGTATACACATCGGAGGAGAAACCTTGTTATTCAGTGTACCCAGTGTGGTTTTAACTCAGTGTTGTTGGCACAGAATTAAAACAGACATTAATTATAAATTACACAAAATGTAGTGTGTGTATAAACAGTCCACTATGCCTCTGAAATGGAAAAAAAAAAAGTAAATGTTTTATATCTAGTTCTTTGATTGTGCTGTTAAGTTGTGATGTATGTTTCCAATATTTAATACAGATGTTCAAACTTAGTGAGGATATATGTTCTAAACAACTGAAGGAAAATTCTTGTTTGAAGGCTTTCGGCTGACACTAGTAACAGTGAAACAGCAGTCTTTTATTGTACAGTACAGGGTGTGAGGGAGAAGATAAGATGAATAAGACTAGAGGCAGCAGGAGCTCAGGCAGCATATGAGATGATTTATAGTCTCAGGCTGGCTTTTAGATTTGGAGGACAGAGCATTCGCTTATGTAGTCATTTTTGGAAATAAGTCTGTGTGACCTCTCAGTGCAGTATGCATTTATTGGTTTATCCATACAGTAAAACATAAAACTTAATGGAGTTGGTGTTGGCTCTCACTGCGGTATTGTATCACTTCCTGTTCCTGTTTCGGAGCACAGTGTTTTGCTGTCTGTTAGCTGTTATATCTGTATAACTAGATTTATCTGCATAATAACATATTTTAGTGTAATCTTCACCTACTTTAAATAGCATACTCTTTGCTGAATCACCTGTATTCACATTACTCACTTTATTTGTTTTTAGAAATTCGCTAGCTTAGCTCAGCTAGTAGCTTAGCCCTTAGCCGACTCACTACCAGCATGGCTTCTTCTCCTGTCTCTCCTGCACTTTCCTGCTCTGGGTGTCACATGTTTAGTTACTCCTCGGCCTCCTTTAGCAGTAACGGTACTTGTAATAAATGTAGTCTGTTTGTAGCACTGGAGGCCAGGCTTTCTGAACTGGAGACTCAGCTCCGCACCCTGGAAAATCCTACATCTAGCCAGGCCCCTGTAGCGGGTGCGGACCATGGTAGCTTAGCCGCCGTTAGCTCCCCCCCAGCAGATCCCGAGCAGCAGGGAAAACAGGCCAGCTGGGTGACGGTGAGGAGGAAGCGTAGTCCTAAGCAGAAGCCCCGGGTACACCACCAACCTGTTCACGTCTCTAACCGTTTTTCTCCACTCGGCGACACACCCGCCGAGGAACAAACTCTGGTTATTGGTGACTCTGTTTTGAGAAACGTGAAGCTAGAGACACCGGCGACCATAGTCAAATGTCTTCCAGGGGCCAGAGCAGGCGACATTCATGGAAATTTGAAACTGCTGGCTAAGGCTAATCGTAGATTTGGTAAGATCGTTATTCACGTCGGCAGTAATGACACCCGGTTACGCCAATCGGAGGTCACTAAAATTAATATTGACTCGGTGTGTAACTTTGCAAAAACGATGTCGGACTCTGTAGTTTTCTCTGGGCCCCTCCCCAATCAGACCAGGAGCGACATGTTTAGCCGCATGTTCTCCTTGAATCGCTGGCTGTCTGAGTGGTGTCCAAAAAACGACGTGGGCTTCATAGATAACTGGCAAAGTTTCTGGGGAAAACCTGGTCTTGTTAGGAGAGACGGCATCCATCCCACTTTGGATGGAGCAGCTCTCATTTCTAGAAATCTGGCCAAATTTATTAACCCTCCTAAAAACTGACTACCCAGGGTTGAGACCAGGAAGCAGAGTTGCAGTCTTACACGCCTCTCTGCAGCTTCTCTCCTCCTGCCATCCCCCCAAAACCCCATCCCCATAGAGTCGGTGCCTGCTCCCAGACCACCAAAAACCAAAGCTAAAATAAGCAAAAAGCTATTTAAGCATAAAAATTCAAAAACAATAAATAATACAGCTTCATCAACTGCACCAAAGAATAAAACAATTAAATGTGGATTGTTAAACATTAGGTCTCTCTCTTCCAAGTCCCTATTAGTAAATGATTTAATAATTGATCAACGTATTGATTTATTCTGCCTTACAGAAACCTGGTTACAGCAGGATGAATATGTTAGTTTAAATGAATCAACACCCCCGAGTCACAGTAACTGTCAGAATGCTCGAAGCACAGGTCGAGGAGGAGGATTAGCTGCAATCTTCAATTCCAGCTTATTAATTAATCAGAGACCCAGACAAAGTTTTCATTCTTTTGAAAGCCTGACTCTTAGTCTTGTCCATCCTAATTGGGAAAATCAAAAAGCTGTTTTATTTGTTATTATCTATCGTCCACCTGGTCCCTACTCAGAGTTTCTGTCTGATTTCTCAGACTTTTTATCTGATTTAGTGCTCGGTTCAGATAAAATAATTATAGTGGGTGATTTTAACATCCATGTAGATGCTGAGAATGACAGCCTCAACACTGCATTTAATCTATTGTTAGATTCAATTGGCTTCTCTCAAAATGTAAAGGAGCCCACCCACCACTTTAATCATACTCTGGATCTTGTCCTAACATATGGCATAGAAACTGAAGACTTAACAGTATTCCCTGAAAGCCCCCTCCTGTCTGATCATTTCTTAGTAACATTTACATTTACTTTAATGGATTACACAGCAGTGGGGAATAAGTTTTATTACAGTAGAAGTCTTTCTGAAAGTGCTGTAACTAAGTTTAAGGATCTAATTCCTTCATTGTTATGCTCTTCAGTGCCATGTGCCAACACAGTGCAGAGCAGCTACCTAAACTCTGCTCCCAGTGAGGTTGATTATCTCATCAATAGTTTTACATCCTCACTGCGTATAACTTTGGATACTGTGGCTCCTCTGAAAAGGAAAGCTTCAAATCAGAAGTGCCTGACTCCGTGGTATAATTCACAAACGCACAGCTTAAAGCAGATAACCCGAAAGCTGGAGAGGGAATGGCGTCTCACTAAATTAGAAGATGCTCATTTAGCCTGGAAAAAGAGTTTGTTGCTCTATAAAAAAGCCCTCCGTAAAGCTAGGACATCTTACTATTCATCATTAATTGAAGCAAATAAGAACAACCCCAGGTTTCTTTTCAGCACTGTAGCCAGGCTGACAAAGAGTCAGAGCTCTGTAGAGCCGAGTATTCCTTTCACGTTAACTAGTAGTGACTTCATGGATTTCTTTACAAATAAATTTTAGACATTCGAGAAAAAATTATTCATAACCATCTCAAAGATTATTCTTCATGTTCGGCTGCTTTCAGCACTGCTGCTATTTGTTTAGACTCTTTTGCTCCAGTTGATCTTTCAGAGTTAACTTCAATAGTTACTTCCTCCAAACCAGCAACATGTTTATTAGATCCCATTCCTACTAGACTGTTCAAAGAAGTCTTTCCAATTATTGATGCTTCAATCTTAAAAATGATCAATCAGTCTTTATTAGTTGGCTATGTACCACAGACCTTCAAGGTGGCTGTAATTAAACCTCTGCTTAAAAAGCCATCACTTGACCCAGCTGTCTTAGCTAATTATAGGCCAATCTCCAACCTTCCTTTTCTCTCAAAGATTCTTGAAAGAGTAGTTGTAAAACAGCTAACTGATCATCTGCAGAGGAACGGTTTATTTGAAGAGTTTCAGTCAGGTTTCAGAATTCATCACAGTACAGAAACAGCATTAGTGAAGGTTACCAATGATCTTCTTAGAGCCTCTGACAGTGGACTCATCTCTGTTCTTCTCCTGTTGGACCTCAGTGCAGCTTTTGATACTGTTGACCATAACATTTTATTACAGAGATTAGAGCATACTATAGGTATTAAAGGTACTGCACTGCAGTGGTTTGAATCATATTTATCTCATAGACTCCAATTTGTTCATGTAAATGGGGAGTCTTCTTCAGACAGTAAGGTTAATTATGGAGTTCCACAGGGTTCTGTGCTAGGACCAATTTTATTTACATTATACATGCTTCCCTTAGGCAGTATTATTAGAAAGCACTGCATCAATTTTCATTGTTATGCAGATGATACTCAGCTTTATCTATCAATGAAGCCAGATGACACACATCAATTAGTTAAACTGCAGGAATGTCTTAAAGACATTAAGGCCTGGATGACCTCTAATTTCCTGCTTCTAAATTCAGATAAAACTGAAATTCTTGTTCTCGGCCCCACAAATCTTAGAAACATGGTGTCTAACCAGATACTTACTCTGGATGGCATTACTTTGGCCTCCAGTAACACTGTGAGAAATCTTGGAGTCATTTTTGACCAGGATATGTCCTTCAATGCACATATTAAACAAATATGTAGGACCGCTTTTTTGCATTTGCGCAATATTTCTAAAATTAGAAACATCCTTTCTCAGAGTGATGCTGAAAAGCTCATTCATGCATTTATTACTTCTAGGCTGGATTATTGTAATTCATTATTATCAGGCTGTCCTAAAAGCTTTCTGAAAAGCCTTCAGCTGATCCAAAATGCTGCAGCTAGAGTACTGACAGGGACTAGAAAGAGAGAGCATATTTCTCCCATATTGGCTTCTCTTCATTGGCTCCCTGTTAAATCTAGAATAGAATTTAAAATTCTTCTTCTCACATACAAGGTCTTGAATAATCAGGCACCATCTTATCTCAAAGACCTCATAGTACCATATCGCCCCAACAGAGCACTTCGCTCTCAGACTGCTGGCTTACTTGTGGTTCCTAGGATACTTAAGAGTAGAATGGGAGGCAGAGCCTTCAGCTTTCAGGCGCCTCTTCTGTGGAACCAGCTTCCAGCTTGGATTCGGGAGACAGACACCCTCTCTATTTTTAAGATTAGGCTTAAAACTTTCCTTTATGATAAAGCTTATAGTTAGGGCTGGATCAGGTGACCCTGAACCATCCCTTAGTTATGCTGCTATAGGCCTAGTCTGCTGGGGGGTTCACATAATGCACTGTTTCTCATTCACCTTATTTACTTTGTTTATACTCCACTCTGCATTTAATCATTAATTGATATTAATCTCTGGCTCTCTTCCACAGCATGTCTTTCTCTCCCCTCAGCCCAACCGGTCGCGGCAGATGACTGCCCCTCCCTGAGCCTGGTTCTGCTGGAGGTTTCTTCCTGTTAAAAGGGAGTTTTTCCTTTCCACTGTCGCCAAGTGCTTGCTCATAGGGGGTCGTTTTTGACTGTTGGGTTTTCTCTGTATTATTGTAGGGTCTTTACCCACAATACAAAGCGCCTTGAGGCGACAGTTTGTTGTGATTTGGCGCTATATAAATAAAATTGAATTGAATTGAATGGAAAATTCAAAGTTGTCTGTACACTTAATATGAACTTCAGCTGCATTAGTGTGTGGTTTATTATTTTACTATGTCTGCAATGCATCTCTTAAAATAACCCATACCCGGAAGGCAAATAAATATGTTTGGGGTGTTCTGATGAAGCCTCAAGTGGGTCTGACACAGGGGTGTTTGACCCAGTTGTGTTGATCTCAAGTTGTCAGCTGACTAGTAAAAAAAGAGATGAGAAGGAAAAATAAACTAACAAAATTGTTCCCTTTCAGTTACTGTACAGATGTGTAGTTACATTGTCATATACATATATAAATGTTTGTGTATCTAAAATGTTACATATTCATCAAAAGTTATCAATTAAGTGTGTGAATTCTGTTTTTCTGTATTTCTGTAATATAGCTACTGCTCAAATGATGGATGCTTATATTAAAAAAGGCCAAATTTCAGTGTAGTTCAGTGCATGTACAAGTAAAAAATCACAGGCCCCCTTTAATAGCACAGAGCCTTCACCTTCCAGTAAAACCCCTTATGTATCAGTGCTGACACTAACACCACATTAAAATCATTTTGTTTTATTAAAATTATTAATACTAAAGTCTGCATTGTACAGTGTACAGTATCAGGCAAACGTTTGGACACACCTTCTAATTGAGTGGTTTTTCATTATTTAAAAATTGTCTGTGTTGTTGATTAATACTAAAGTCATCCAAGCTATAAAAAAAATACATATGGAATTATTTAGTAAACAAAAAAAGTGTAATATCAAACATCATTTGTTTTTTCAAAGTAGGCACCTCATGCTTGGATGACAACTGTGCACATCTTGTCATTTTCTCAGTCAGCTTTATGAGGCAGTCACCTGGAATGGCTTTCAGTTAACAGCTGTGCCTTGCCAAGAGTTAATTTCTTGCATTTCTTGCTCTCTCGATGTGTTTGAGACCATCAGTTGTGTTGTGAAGAGGTAGAGTTGGTATACAGTGAATAGCCCTATTTGAGTAATGTTCTAATCCATATTATGGCAAGCACTACTCAACTAAGTAAAAAAAAAAACAACAGTCCATCGTTACTTTAAGAAATGAAGGTCAGTCTATCCAAAAAATTCAAGAACTTTGAAAGTATCCTCAAGTGCAGTCGCAAAGCCCATCAAACTTTATGATGAAACTGACTCGCATCAGGACCGCCCCAGGAAAGGAAGACCAAAAGGTACTTCTGTTGCACTGGATAAGTTCATCAGAGTTAACAACCTCAGAAACCGCAAGTTAACAGCACCCAGATAAGAGCCCACCTAAATTCTTCACGTAGTTGAAGTAGCACACACATCTCAGCATCAACTGTTCAAAGAAGACTGCCTGAATCTGGACTTTATGGTCAAATTGCTGCAAAGAAACAACTTCTAAGGAAGAGCAACAAGAGAAAGAGAATGGCTTGGGCCAAGGAACACAAGGAATGGACATTAGAACAGTGGAAATCTGTCCTTTGGTCTGATGAGTCCAAATTTGAGATTTTTGGTTCCAAACACCGTGTCTTTGTAAGACACACAAAAGGTGAGCGGATGGTTCCTAAATGTGTAGTTCCCACCGTGAGGTAATGGAGGAGGAAAGTATGATGGTATGGGGGTCCTTTGCTGGTGACACTGTTTTTCAACAGGACAGCCTCCAGGCTATGTAAGGGCTACATGACCAAGAAAGAGGGTGATTGAATGTTGAGTCAGATGACCAATCACCTGATTGAAATCCAATTGAGATAGTTTGGGATGAGTTGGACCACAGAGTGAAGGCAAAGGAGCCAACATGTGCTTAGCACCTCTGGGAACTCCTTCAAGATTGTTGGAAAACCATTTCAGGTGATTAGCTCATGAAGCTGATTGAGGCAATGTCAAGAGTGTGCAAAGCTGTAGTCAAAGCCAAAGGTGCCTACTTTGAAGAATTTCAAATCTAAAACATATTTTGGTTTGTTTAACACTTTAAACTTTACTACATGATTCCTTATGTGTCTCTTCATAGTCTGGATGACTTCAGTAGTAATTTACAATGCAGGAAAAAAATAAAATCATTGAATGAGAAGGTATGTCCGAACTTTTGAATGGTACTGTAGATAGCTAAAGTTATAGTGATATGGGTGGCTGATGGGTCATGGGATACCTGATTGCAAATGCTAATTAACATCATTGATCATAAAAAGGGAGGTGAATAGTTTTTTTTTTTATTACCCTACAGCATAAACTGGCTGTAATAGATCTGAATGAGGCTGGATGAAGTTGTTCGTCAGAATCAACTTGGCTCCTAGATCGATGAGAGGAAATTCATTTTTTTGCCCTTCTATCAACAGGGCAAAGAAAGAAATTGGAATGCAATTGGTCTGTTTTCACAGTCTTGACACAGCAAAAAAAAAACCCTACTTGATGCTAGATTGAGACGAGTTTCCCCAAAGAACAAAGAGCATAACAGCTGCACCTCATATAGGAATATACAGACGGTCACTGCCTACATCAAGAAGTGCTTTGAGTATGTCACTGTCACTAGGACCATCATCATTCAATCCAGCCAGGAGCCATGGGTGACTGGGGAGGTCCAGGGGCTGTTGAAGGCACATAATGCTGCTTTCAGAGCAGGTGATACAGCTGGCCTGAAAATAGCCAGGGCCGATATGTTACGGGGCATCAGAAAAGCCAAGCACCAGTACGCCTCAAAGATAAACTGGTTCAGAAACAGCAGAGACACAAGTAGTCTGTGGCAGGGGATCCAGACCATCACTGACTACAAACCCTCTCCACAAATCTGTGACAACAACACCGTTCTGCTGGACAACCTCAACCATGTCTTTGCACATTTTTTGAAACAACACATCTGTGCAGAAACCCACAACAACACCCAACGACCTGGCTTTATGCCTGTTCTCAGCCAACCTGAAGAAAATCCTCTCCAGCGTCAACACTCACAAGGCTGTTGGTCAGCACATGATATTCCTGGTCACGTACTGAGGGACTGTGCCAAGGAATTCAAGGATGACCTCATGACATCTTTAACACCTCCCTGAGCCAGACTGTTGTCTCATCCGCCTTTAAAACCACCACCATCATACCTGTGCCAAAGAAGCAATCACCAGCTTACTTCAGTAATTACTGCTTCGAAAAAATGCAGCCATGTGTCACATAAAAGACATCCTCCTCCCTCTCTAAACCCTTTCCAATTTGAATATTGAGCCAACAGGTCCACTGATGATACTGTCTCCTACGCCCTCCACACAGCCCTCACCCACCTGGACTCCCGTGTCAGAATGCTGTTCATAGATTTTAGCTCAGCATTCAACACCATCATCCCTCAGCAACTTATTTGTAAACTGGACCATCTGGGTCTGTCACTTCACCAGGCAACTGGCTGTTGGAGTTTCTCACTGGGAGACCATAAGCAGTCAGAGTCTGCAGAAGCCCCTCAAGCAACCATCTCATGGAGCACGGGAGCCCTTCAGGGATATGTGCTCAGCCCCTTGCTATTTACTCTGCTGACTCATGACTGCACTCCCATCCACAACACCAACCTCTTCTTCAAGTTTGTGGATGACACAACAGTTGTGAGTCTCATCAACAACAATGACAAGACCCACTACAGAAGTGAGGTGAGCAAACTGGCCATGTGGTGCAGAGACAACAACCTCTCCCTAAACATGGGGAAAACAAAGGAGATAAGCATTGATTTCAGAAGATGACGCACCCAGCACATGCTTCTAACCATTAATGGTTCTACAGTGGCAAGGGTGAGTAGCACCAAATTTCTGGGTGTGCTCATCCCATGTGACCTCTCCTGGACCACCAACTCTGTTGCGCTGGCCTAGAAAGCCCAACAATTCCTCTACTTCCTCTACAAACTGAGGAGAGTAAGAGCTCCAGCAAACATCATGGACACTTTTTATAGAGGCATTGTTGCGAGTGTTCTAACCAACTGCATCACTGCATGGTTCAGAAGCTGCACAGCCTCTGAACGGAAGAGCCTGCAGCGCATAGTGAAGGCAGCTGAAAAGATCATCAGCACCCCACTCCCCTCCCTCCTGGACATATATGACACCCGCCTCACCCACAGAGCAGCCAGCATTACGGGTGACTCTACCCACCCCTCACACAGCCTCTTCAGTCTCCTGTTATCAGGGAGGAGGTTTGGGAGCCTCCGGCCTTCTACAACAGACTGAGCAACAGTTCCTCCACCAGGCTGTCAGGAAACTGAACTCTCTCCCCTCTGCTACCCAGGACACTAGACTGTAATCTTCTGTTGTGACTTCTTACTATTTGCCATAAATGCAAAATGTAAGTTTAGGGATGATTTTGATTTCTGACTTTTTATTTCTATAGATATTGCAATATTATCATTATTATGAATTCTTTTGGCCAGGATATTTGTGTAGCAAAGATCTAATATTGTGACAGTTTAAGTGGTATTATTTATTGATGTGATTGTCTATGCTTGTATTTGCTGTTACTTCAAGTTCTCTTTTTCATAGTTGTTTCCTCATACATTCACTTGATCGTTACTTTGGATTTCTTTTTGTGCCAGACATTAGAGCCTATCAAGCAGCCATCTTTTCAATTCACCATACAAAAATGCATTACGCAGTCACTTAGGCATGATGCTTAGTTTGTACAAAATTGTACTGCATGTCCCATACATTCTCCATTTCATCCTGTACTACTAGACTTGGCACAAAGCCTAATCTCCTGACAGCAGCCAGACACTTTGAGTGACAAATGGAGGGGAGGAAATGAAAAGTGATGGAATAACCATGACTTTTTCGAAAGCATTTTTAACGTTTAATGCTTTCAGATGACAAGACTATTTATTCCTCATCTGGTGCTGTCAGTCAGCGCAGCATGTCTTCGGTAAACGAATGGGTCTGAGGGACACCTGTGTGGACCTTGGCGCTGTCAAATGATGTAGTGTACTGTCAAAGACATCTTCACGATTGAAAAAAGGCTTACTTGATTCAGTTTGTCATTGCTTGATGATGTTTAAAGAAACAGTGATGGCATCAACATGCTTTCATGTTCTTTTTGAATGACACATGGTCCCACTGTTTTCCAGGGAAATGGACACGAGCGTGACTTTTTGGATGACAGGCGAGTGTTCATCATGGATATGTATAATCGCTACATTTATCCAGGAGATGGATATGCCAAAAGTGAGTGAAAGCACTGTCAATTTCACTCTCAAACTGTCTCTTTTAACCTTTAAATTCATAGCAATTTTGAAATAATTCATATACTCAAAGAGATTTTTGGTTCACATGTTCTCATGCATTTAAGTGCAGGAGAACACATGAACAAAAGCCAACAGTCCTCCAAATTCCCCATCAAAGGTTGAGGTTGGAGTAGTGGGGGCTTCTTCCCCCATCCCATCCGTAAGATGTAACTGTGTGCCATTTTAATTATGCTGTGATTTCCCTCAGCACTACTACTCACTCTGTTAGCACTCAGCGGGAAATCTAGCACGCAGCAGCCCCTGCAACACCATAATCATGGCTTCGGCACAAATTAATCTGTCAATACATTAAAGCCTCTCTGACAGGGACTGCAGACTGCTATTTAACCCTGAGTCTAACGATACTCTGCAGAGCAAATGTCACAACCCTGCCTTTAAATATTCTCTCCATCCTTCAGTTATCTTGTTCTATGCAATTAATTGAATTTAAGACATTTTATAATTGTCTCTCCCCTTAAGAGAGTAAAATAAATGTATATTCTGGCTTGTTTAAGATAAAAAAAAAAACTGCACAGTCTTACTCCGTTTCATATTTTTTTCTCCAAGACATTTTTTTTTCTCTGTACCTTTAAAGTCCAAAGCTTACATTTTTTCTTGAAAGTCTTGTGAAAGCTACCAGGAACTCTACATTAATGTGCTGTTGCGCTGCCTCTTACTGCTTTTACAGCCTAATTCTGCTTAAAAACATAAAAGTTTCCTAATTAACCTTTTTCATTATTTCCAATTAGTATTATAAGTATTATAAATGGAGTTAAAGCACTGCTGCAGAATTGTGATATTTTAGAGGTAGAGAAATGCAATTACCTACACTGATGTATAAAAAAAATTATTTATCACAAACTGTTTGAGTTTTACTTGGTTTGAACATGTTAGAAACAAGATATTAGTTAACAAAACATGTTAAAAAAAAGGAGTGGAAAACTAAATTACATATTTGGCCCTGTATGCTTACTCAATATTTGTCATGAATAATTGCCATCTTCTTCATTGTCCATCATACACATACACCAATCAGCAACAGCATTAAAACCACTCATAGGTAAAGTGAACAGCATTGACCATATGCTACTTTGACTTGTAGCACCCACCTAAATAGTGCTGCAGATCAAGCAAGTAACACCTACAATGCTGTCCAGCATCCCTGTTACACAAGTTTATTTGGTCATTTTCAAACATCCAGAGATGTTGATGGGTGTCTTGAAAATGCTTTGACATAACTACCTCAGGTGCAAGTCTTTCCTAGAATGAAAACCATGATTAGTAGCGGTAACTAAAGTTAATTACAGGATCCTTACATACTCTGTCATTATTTTCTAAATAAACAATTTACATACAGACTCCTATGGGTCTTCAAAGTGGTATCCCTCAGATATTTATATTGACTTTCTGATGAACTGTTGTCTGTTCACCAATGTAAGCCATGTGCTGTGTTGAAGCTATATTGTTCCATTTATATATTTCATGGTTAGTGGTATTCTTCAGTGCCATACATGTGATCTCTATATTCTAAATCCATACTGACTATAAGTCAAACTGCTTGTGCTTTTCAATAAAACTGTCTAAACTATCAGTAAAAGGTTTTTCCTGTATAGACACTGACCAAGATGATAGCTACGTCCTGCTTTATATAATGATAGAAGAACTGCCATTTTCATTTTACTTGGAAAAGTACCCATTTGGAAGGACATATTATAGATACAAGTCAGATGTTTTACAATGCCATCAATGACTTCCCTCAGTATTGCCATATAAATTTCATTACAGTCAGTAGAAGCTTTATTCATATACTTCCTCATAATATTCATTTCTTTTACTGCTCTCAGAACTCTGCCAGTTATGAAAGAATTCCTGTTGCATGAAATACTGCAGCAATTCCTAAGCCATGTATAAGTGATGTCTGTGGATTTAACTCCCCATAAATGCTTCTGCTTTGTTTTAGTTGGGTTATTGAGTAGCTATGTACTGTGGTTTCACTGTCCTATATGCACCAATCTTGTATTCATTTTTCTTCATCACCAGGAGCAATAAAAAGGAAGGTGGAGCTGGACTGGGGCACTGAAGATTCAGAGTACCTTCAGAAGGTTGAGCTTCACATGGAGGGCACACTGAATGAGGTCTTGCCTGATGTCATCGTTTATAATGCAGGGACAGACATCTTGGATGGGGATCCCCTCGGAGGACTCTCCATATCACCACAGGTACTGTCACTACTGATTATTTTATACACGGGTTTCAAAATACCACCCGTGAGCTGGAATGACATTTGCCAGTTTTGAGTTCCTGAGCCAGCAATCTGGATCATCATTAGCAGGGTTTCCACTCATGCATTAGAAGTTTAAAAGCCCACCAGACCTATAGTCATGGAAAGAAGGCTGCTCCCTTCAGAGGTTGCCACAGAGGATCGTCTTTCTCCATCTTATTCTATCCATAGCATCCCGCTGTCACATCAACCCTCTGCATATCTTTTTCCCCCTGCGTGGCAGTTTCATCTTCAACATCCTTTGTCCAATATATCCCCTATCCCTCCTCTGTACTCGTCTAAACCATATGAGACTTGCCTCTAACTTTTGTCTCAACCCGAAATGTCCCTCTGATATACTCATTTCTAATCCTGTCTATCCAGGTCACTAACAATGAAAATTGTAATCGCTTTAGCTCTTCCTGTAGCAGGTTTCACTACCATCTTGTAAACCACTGCTTTTGCTGCTATCTTTCTGTCACAAATCACCTCTGACACTTGTCACCACCCACTCCACTCTGTCTACACTCCCTTCCTCACTTCTCTTGTGCACTGCTTCTTTGTATGCGTGACACCAGGTATTTAAACTCGTCTCACCTTCACTATCACTACACACTTTGCACGATCACCTTTACACCTGTCTCCATCTCATTCACGCAAGTATACCGTCTTGTTTCCACTGATGTTCCTTCCTCTTCTCTCCAGAGCATACCTCCACTTTTCCAGGTTCTCTTCCCTAGTCTATACAGATCACAATGTTGTCTGCAAACATCATAGTTCACAGAGGCTCTTGGCTGACCTCATCTGTCAACCTGCCTGCATTTGCCGCCTCTCTCTTTACTCTAAATCTAGCCTCCCAATACTCCTGTCTACTTTCTTCATGTCCCTGACTATCCAACTTTTTCTTTGCTAACCTCTTCCTTTGAATACTTTCCTGCACTTCCTGATTCCACCACCAAGTCTCCTTGTCCTCTTTCCTCTGTCCAGAGGATACACAAAACACTTTCTTGGTAGTTTTCTTCAGTACTACAGCTGTACTTTCCCAGTCATCTGGTAACTCTCCCGTCATATTCAATTTTAGGTTTCAAACTCATGAGCCTGACAGTCTTCACCTCCACCACACTATTTGCATATTTTTCTTACTTCTGTTTTGTTTTGCTTCTTACCTTTACCATGGTAAAAGCTTGAATCCATCTCCAATGCCCCTGGCCTTCTACCTGATCACCTTTACACACAATATATCTACCTTCTTTCTCGCTATCATATCAACCAGCTCGCTCCCTTTACCAGTCATAGTCCCTACATTTAAAGTCCCTCTCTCCTCCACACTCCTTCTCTCTTCTCCACCTTCTAGCACAATTTGCTGGTGTACTTGGCATAATTGTCGTGTTGTATGACCCAGTTTCAGCCAAGCTTTAGCTGTCAGACAGAATGCTTTGCTATAAAGAGGAGCTCATGGTCAACTCAATGACTGCATGGTGCCCGGGTCTTGCCATTGCATAACAAGCCCATATCATCTCCCCTGCACTGCCATGCTTGAGCATTTGTATGAGGTGTTTTTGCTGATATGCTGTTTGATTTTCACCAAATGTGGTGCTGTACACTGTCACCAGACATGTCCGATTTAGTCTTGTTTGCCAATTGTTCCAGAAGTCTCGAAGTTTGTTCAGATGCCATTTTGCAAATCAAAGCCATGTAGCCATGTTCTTTTTAGACAGAAGAGGCTTGCTCCTGGCAATGCTTTGACCAAGCCATACTTATTCAGTCTTTTTCTAATTGTACTGTCATGAATTTTAAAATTTAACATGCTAACTGAGGCCTGTAGATTCTCTGAGCTTTGCACAGTCTAACATTGGGGTGAATTTGCTGTTTTACACTGATTAAGCTTTCTTAGTGTAGAATGATAGACTTCAAATTCTCCTTTTAACCAGTCCCATATTTATGGGCAGCAACGGTTAAGTAGCAGCCAAGCAGCACTTGGCTGCTACTTAACCTATTAATTCCTATGGAATCAGTAAGGGAGGACTTAGTTTTTCATACACTGCTTTTGCATTTGTGCTTAATTTTTGTTAAATAAATAATGACACGTATAATAAGTCAGTGTTGTTGTTCAGGTGAGGTGGTGTTTACCTAACTTTTTTTTTTACTTACTGTTTTTTAGACAGAAACTACACCAGTTTAGTCACGTAATGTATCAGATTGCCCTACAATTACTATTAAATGTATTTAAAATAAATGAATATAAACAGCTCAAACAACTACAAAAAGGGGATTTCACAACCAGGGAAATCCTGTAACCTATTACTGCTGTTACTGCTGTTGCTATCACTACTGTTCAGCCGATGTCCATCGAAGTATATTGCTGTACTTGAGCAAGGATAGATATGATATGGTGCTCTCCCTTTGGTATACTGCACATACATAGTCCTGTTGCAGCCGCTAAAGCCACCACACAGTTAACAGTTGGTGCTTTAGTGTGTGGATAGTGGTGCGTTAATCAAATTCAACATTAAACCAAAAATTGGGCCCCATGTGCCCAATGAAAAAAAGTTAGTCTGATACGTTTTTTTGTGATCATCCCTACAATGTCATAGAGGTATTCATTCCATTTTGTATTTTAGCAAAATGGAGGTGACAGCATGGAGTTATGGATGGATGGATGGATGGATGGATGGATGGATGGATCCCATGAGGGAAATTATTGTGTTACAGCAGCAAGAACAAATACAATCTACAGTAACTAAACATCAGCATACTGAACTGTATGCTATTATAGTCAGCTGTGTTTCTAACACTTTCCTCACTCATGGGTTTAATAGTTTAATCGTATCCTGTAGTGAACACGGAACAAATACATTGTTTTATATGAAGTTTATAAACAGGAACACCTATAACAAAGTGCTCAGTGTGTAATAAACATTTATGTCAGTGCCGGCAAAACGTATAAAGGTAACAATAATAAAGTTGTTGTAGTGTCTGTGCAGGTATATATAATGAAGTGGGCACTGAGCAGAAATGAGACAGCTGTGTTTTAACCATCCTAAAAAGCTGGAAAATGTGGAGTTTTAAAGAAATCAGAGAAACCTGTGAATGGTTCAGCTGCTGTTGCCATGGAGAAGAGCCCAGTCAGACAAAAATGTCTGTAACTGTAGCGAATCAAGACCACATCCTTCTTTCATCTACAGTCGGAACACTTCACCAACGGTGCTGAATTCATGCCTCACCTTAATCTTATAATAACATGTCTACAGAGCATAATCTGTGGGTCAGTCCCAAAACTCATGTTTGTGGCTTCTGGGAGTTGTCAAATGCCTGCTGTCAGGCCTGTATTTTAATGAGGACATCCTGCGGCTCTCACTTACACAAATACACGTCTTGGACAATCTCAGATGTTTAGCTGGTTTTATTAGCTCGACTATTTCAAAGAAAAACTCTATTTTCATACTATTTCAAAATATTTTCATATCCTTGGCGTCGGTGGCGTCTGTTCCACAAAATGTTAATGTTGGTCATAACTTGATTAATGATGCAACCGAGGATGTTCAAATTCATACCTCAGATTCATCTACTAAAACTAAAGGACAATTAAAGGACACAAAAAGTCTATGTTAAAAAATGTTAGGCTGATAATCTTATATTGTATTCATAAGCAGGCGTTGGATCTGCTTTTCAGAGGAATTGTGCAGAATGTTTTATTAAATAAATCATAGCATGAAAAAGCTTTTCTGTTCAACATAAACTACGCAAAAGCATGGTTGGGTCTGACACAATTAGGACACCATTCATTGGCTACGCTACACAATTGAGAGGTGCAGATTTTGTCAACAGGGTATCGGCCTTAAACATTTAAGTGTTACTTGCACTCCCAGCGTCAGTCCTGAGCCCACTATCAACTGTAGCAGTGATCATTAGCTGAGACAACCATGACTTGCAGGAAAAACATCAGGATGTGATTAATCTGGGAACAACAAAAATGCTCTGCTGTGAAACTGTGAAGATTGAAGTTACCAACATTTATTAAGGTCACTGAAACACTATGTAAAGTACAAGATGTGCAAACTTTTTAAAGGAAAAGAAAGAAAATATCTCAAGTTTTTTAAGCTCACTGAAGAAAAAGGCACTGCTTTTGTTGTTTGTTTGCTTGTTTGCTTTTTTTTGGTATGTGCTTTGGAATAGAAGTTGACCCGGCAACTTTTTTTTTAACATAAACCTTATTTAAGCAAACAGTAATGAGTATCTGGTTCAAAATGGAAAACATACAAACTGCCTTATATGTGAAAAAGTTAATTGCTTCTCTCAAACAGGGTCAGAGCTGACTCTGAGTATACATTACATTATGTCGACTCAAGTCTCTACTAAATATGCTTGAATTATGCCGGCAGTTTAAGTGGATCGGGTGAAGACAAGACAAGAGTCAAGGCTAGTAGACTGAACCTGGGCTGCTTTATTATGGCAAAAATCATAATTATAATCATAATCATAGTCTTTTGGTAAATAATTGTCATGTCAGTTTTTTTAACGATTACTCATTAAGTTAAGAGTAACATAAAAAAAAACCTTTACATGCAATTTCCTTGAAACTTAAATTGCCTAATTGACAAGAAAAAAAAAAACAGAAAAGGGTGGAGGTGGAGGCAGTGTGTTGTATTCAAGGTATTGCTAGCGATGGGTAAATAGCTCTACCTTGTTAGGAACATGGTCAACTCTGACATCCAACCTCAGAGGTAAAAGGAGTGCAGCATAAACTCAGAGTGGGCTGCAGCTTTGAGGGAGAGTTGAAAAAACGTAATGCTGTAAAGGAAATATGTGTGCTTGATTTCTAAGCCAAGAAATGAAAACTTGGTAGTGAAACAACTGAGAAATGGTAATCATGTTATCCTGAGTGTCTCAATTTTGTAATGGTTAGAAGCTGAAATCATAACCAAAATTATAATCTCATTAATTACCCTGCCCCTAGATTGGGCGCTACTTTTTCTAGGCTGCTGGCCCGTGTCTATAAACAGCTTATCTGGGGGTGTCAAAAACATCAGCCAGTCACTATAGCCAGTTGCTGACTTGAAGATGCTATTTGAATTTTCCCCTAAAATATCTCCTAAAAAAATCCATTAAGCATGTTAATGTGAAACCAGCATGTAAACGGTCAAACACTTGCTTTGTTTCCCATTTTTACTTTTCAAAACAGCTGGAACAGCTCCAACATAGACTGAAACATACATCGAAGAGTGAGCGCAGAGGGTCGCTGCAGCTGTACTGCACATCATTTTGTCAATCAACAATTTGAATTCATGTGCTTGATATTCATTACACAGTATATGAACTTTCCTAGAACCATTTCATTAGTTTATATCATTATGTGTACAGAGACTTAAATTACTGTAAATCATTTGTTTTCAGCAAGATCATTTTTAAATGCAGATGGAAGTCTTATTAATTTCCTCTAATTACTGAAATGAAAACCTGGTGTCAAGCAGGTTTGTTCAGCTCTAACTGGTTTATTATTTCTCCTGTCAGACCAGGATCAAGTGTTGCTCGTTGAGGATGTGTGTGGGTGTAGACAGTAAGTAATTAGTCAAATTAGTAAAAACACGCTTTGGATAGACTGCATTTATTTGCAGTTGTTTTAGAGCTTGCATTAAATCATATTAGGGGTAAATGAGGAGTGAGATACAACACAGCATTGCACACCAGCTGTTAACTGCTGGGCAGCTGTGTGAAGTTGAACACTGAAGCTTGAAACTGACATTTCTAAGGCTACGTTCACACTGCAGCCTGAAGTCACCCTATTCCGATTTTTTGTGAAATCCGATTTTTTTTTGCGTGGTCGTTCACATTTCCAAATATATGCGACTTGGATGTGATCTGTGTGTGAACAGCAGACGAACCTGAAAGTGTCCCGCATGCGCAGTAGAGGACGGGAAAACGTCACATGTAGCGAGCGTGCTCAGTGTTTGCGGAAGTCACACACATGTCCGCGTAACGGGACGCAGAATAGTGACGTTTGTCGAGTATCAATGACGTGCAGGTCGGATAAATGCGACCTGGCCGTACACACTCAGGTCGCATTTGAAAAGATCGGATACGTATCGGATTTCGGACCACATATCCAAGTGGCCTGGGTCGCATTTGAAAAAATCCGATCTGTGTTGTTCAGACTGGCATGAAAAGATTGAATAGAGGTCGCATGAGGGCGTAAAAATCGTATTTGGGTCACTTCAGGCTGCAGTGTGAACGTAGCCTAAATAAATGAACTGTATTATGAAGCAAAATAAAATGAAGCAAAGCAGTATTAACAGTTTTAGTTTCTCAGATTTTTGTTTACTGTGTCTGGTACTACACACATCTTACACATATTGAGTATGTTCCTCTCTCACCACAAAATGAGCTCCGATCACAGACACTATAAGAGATGAATGTAGCCACTGTGACATCACCCATTGGTTTTGAGCTCCACAATTTGAAGCTGTGGAGTTAGTGTTTTGGCTGCCAGCATTTTGTTTTTTGAAGGAAGAAGCTACATTGTATGAATGAAAGGGTGGAGTGTGAATTTATCCGCTAACATTAGCTAGTTTGGTTAGCAGCTGCATTCAAAAATTCTGCCAGTCAGATAATCCATTCATAATGCTCCAAGAGGCACCGACAGCACGTACACACGCACACACACACATGCACGGTGTAATTGCTCTAAGCAGTGGGTGAGGCCTAGCAGAAACCAGTTATCTCTAGCTGTCTGTGTCTTTCAATCAGTGTAGGCATACCTCTAATTCAGGTATCCAGGTGGGTGAGTTGTAAAAACATTTAGCCCACTGCAGTTTTTGCCATTTCTATGTCGGCCTCATTGGCTCTGGACCTTTAGGGTTGACCTGTCTGACATCAGGATATCAGCAGCTTGTTACATTCACTGACCTTTTGGCTTCTTCTCGAAAAAGAGCTCCTCTCTCTCTCTCTCTCTCTCTCTCTCTCTCTCTCTCTCTCTCTCTCTCTCTCTCTCTCTCTCTCTCTCTCTCTCTCTCTCTCTCTCTCTCTCTCTCTCTCTCTCTCTCTCTCTCACACACACACACACACACACTGCTAACTGTAATTTCCCCATTGTGGGATCAATAAAGTATCATCATCACCAAGTGCTCCTTGCCATTTGGCCACTGGACTCTGATGTGCATGCCAGAAGTAGTTTGGTTCACATGTAGCTTAGTGTTTCTTTTCTTTCTAGGAAGACTTTGTTTTTTTGTTTGCTGGAGGCTTCAACATCTGTTTGCTTCCTTTTGGTCATTTTGTTTTTCTGTATTTGCTTTAACTTTGTGAACTATCAGTTTGTGAAAAAATGATATGCCCCTGATCCACGGCTTGTTCAGTAGTTTTGAGAACTGTTTGCTACTATGTTTTATGTTAGACTCTGTGTCCTGGTTTTTAATTTTGTGTCTGATTTAAATCTGTGCATAATGTTCCAAGTCAGTCACTACCAATCGGCCTGGTGCAATGCAGCTACTCATTTGTGTTAAAATATAATGTGTTTAGTCATATAAAATCTGGGCCATTTGTGTCTAATGTTGAATCTGCACTCCTATAACAACAGGGAAAAATGTCCATAACTGACGGGCTCAGCTGGGTCAGGCCAAGTGTAACTTCATGAAACTAATTTATCAGAAAATTTAAAATTGAGAGTTGATCTAAATGAGACAAATTAGAATTTATTGCTTACTGTGAGCAGAGATTTCCTGCCAGTGATCCTGTGAATCCCAGAAAATAATTGGAGCAAATAAGGTAAAATGTGCAGACTGTGTTGTGGTGGCACACTAACAAATTCTGCATGCAGAGCTAATTTGTTTTTTTTTTAGGTTTTTTGCTGGTAACTGTCTTTTAAAAAAGTGCAGTGCAGCTTTAATAATTGTTATTTGATGTTCTGGTTGAACATGTGTTTCTGCCATGCTTAATAATGTTCCAGATCACTCACTGTTTTACAAAATACCCCGTAATAAATGAGAATGTTAACACAAACTGTTCACTGTTTGAATCCCTTCACAGACAGGCATGTGTGCTTCTTTCAGTACCCTCCCATTCTGTAAGGTACAGGAAGATTTATAAATACTTGATTTATTTTTTTTTTCTCATAGGTGACCTACATTAGTCAAAATGTGAAGGGATATTAGGGGTGGATGTAGGGCTGTTTGGCCAACGGGGCCCATTCAGATAAAACTTTTATTCTGTGTAAAATGCATTGATCACAATGAGAACAGGAGTCACTGTAGCAGGAAAACAACTTAGAAAATGACATTTTTGATTGTTATAGCTTTCAAAGGTTTGGAGTAATTGTAGAGGTTCTTGTTTTGAATGACTTTAGCATATCTGCACCCACAGGACATTACTTTTGATCCTATTCCACTCCTTCCCGAGCTGTTCCACAGCTCAGTAACCCACTGTAGTGAGTTTCTTAGCGATAACTTTGTCCTTGGTGATTTCCCAGAGATTCTGGGTTGGGTGCAGATCAGGACTCTGGACGAGCCATTTCAGTTTTATCAGCTTCAATAAAGTGTTCTATCAATGAGATGCACTGTTTTGCATAAATAATACTGACTGATTAGAAGCTGATATTAGGGTAAGAACAGTTTGTTGCTGAAAGAAGTTCTAATAAATGTCCCTCGTTGGGTACCTCAATTATGGCAAAACCATAATCAAGATTATTCTGGTCAGTAATTGTAATCTTGAATATTTAACAGAATTATTCATTAAATCGACAACCACCAAAACAAAAGCATTGTAGTGAAAGTGAATGCAACAAAGTAATCATTTTATCACATTTATTTTGTTTTCATAATTACTGGAGGCCAAAATTGTTATTGGAATTGGTTATTGAAATATAATTGCCAAGTCCTAGTTGACCCTGCCAAATATAGCTTCTTCCTCCAAACAAACCAATTTCCTTTCACTCTTTGGGTGAGTTTTTTCCCAGTTTGACTACGGATATCATGACTCCCTCTGACTCAACCAAAATAACTTGCTGTCCCAATAACTTTGGCCCAGTTGTTTTTAGTCCACACATTATGCTCCATGATCATGTCTTTTGACACATTTTGCTGTGAGGCTCGATCACTGCAGATCGGGCTTTTAGTCCAAATTCTTTCAGGCAGCAGGACATATTCAGTGCTGAAACAGAACCTTTGCCAGTCAGCACTGAATTGGCAGGTAATTCTAGCTACAGTGTTCAACAGATTACCTGCTCAGTGTGTCCATATCATGCTATTCATTGCACATTTGTCTTGCACGGCCATTTTTATGGGAATATAAGTCAGACAAGTCACATTTGGAATGACTAATTTATTACAGCTGTGCAATAGAATTTGAGTTTGATGTCTAGGTTTATCGCTCCCTGCAAATATGACACAGACAGAAATTGGGAAGTGATGAGTAAATATCACTCAGGAGCTACAGGTTGGTGCTAGGATGGTTAAAACACCAGCAATACAAAGCAGCAGCAAAGGTAGGTTTTGCAGCTTAAATACAACTCCAAATTGGATGAGTGCATTTAGTATATGATGTGAGGAGAGTGAGGCGTGTGAATGACAGTGCTTCTCGAATTGCGTGACTGAACTACACTATATTTCTAAAAGTATTCACTTTCTCATCCAAATCACTGAATTCAGGTGTTCCAATCGCTTCCCTGGCCACAGGTATGTAAAACCAAGCATGTAGGCATGCAGACTGCTTCTACAAACATTTGTGAAAGAATGGGTCGCTCTCAGGAGCTCAGTGAATTCCAGCGTGGTACCGTGATAGGATGCCGCCTGTGCAACAAGTCCACCAGACTCTAGAGCTGTGGAGACGTGTTCTCTGGGGTGATGAATCACGTTTTTCCATCTGGCATTCCGATGAATCAGCCTGGTAAGCCTGACCTCAACCCAGTAGGACACTTTTGGGATGAATTAGAGTGGAGACTGTGAGCCAGGCCTTCTTGTCCAACATCAGTGTCTGACCTCACAAATGCGCTTCTGGAAGAATCGCAAAATTCCCATAAACACGCCTAAACCTTGTGGAAAGCCTTCCCAGAAGAGTTGAAGCTGTTATAGCTGCAAAGGGTGGGCCGACATCATATTAAACCCTATGGATTAAGAATGGGATGTCACTCAAGTTCATATGCGTGTGAAGGCAGATGAGCGACTAGTTTTAGCAGTGTAGCTCACAGACTTCGCTCCATATGCTTCAGTATTCTACAAATCAGGCTCTGGGAAACTCATCATCCTTTTGACCTTCATCTAAACACCTTTTTTCATAGGTTTCAGAAGTTTGCCATCTTGTAAAATTAATCATTAATGTTTAAAGTCTTGGTAGTTAAATAGCCTTTGCAAGACTATCGATGAAATAGGCAAAAACAAAGTGGAAGATTATCACCAATAACAAAAGAAAAAAAAATCCACGTGTAGTTTTAATCACAGCTGTACGTCTTTTCATGTTAGCATGTATATCAGTCAGGCCACTTCAGGTCTTCCGGTTCTCTCGGGAGAAAGGGAGTCTAGATTGAAAATCCAGCCAGCAGCTTCACAGAATTCAGAGAAGGTAGCGTCTGAAAGCATGGACACACTGTCAGCGTAACTCTCTTCTTCTCTGCCAGGGGATTATAAAGAGAGACGAGATCGTGTTCAGGGCTGCGAAGCGTCGGGGCATCCCCATACTTATGGTGACATCTGGAGGATATCAGAAGAAAACAGCCCGCATAATCGCCGACTCCATCCTGAACTTGCACCGGCAGGGTCTGATAGGAGGTGAGGCTGTTGAGGGAGAGGGATCATCGTCTCTGGTGACCCACATGATGTGCAGCCCTGCATCAGCTGGATCCACATCCACAGCCGTGTGAGGAGCATTAAGCCTGGAGCTAACACTCACACATGTGACTTTAAAGCACTAAGTAACTTTATCATGTGCTCTAACTGTGTGACAGCTGTTGTAATGTGCAACACTCGTCTAATTTTAGATTTATAACAAGAAGTTTGCACATGTGCAACATAAATATTCATAAGCTTTGGTAAAACTTTCACACTTGTTATCTTTACGTTTACGAATACTCAAAGGGAATCATCATTCAAAGGGGAGAAAAGCTATCTTTAAACAACAGTGTTATCACAGCTACAGCTCTCTTATGCTACAAAAATAGCCTTTAAATTTTTAATCAGTAGGAGAGTAATGAGTTTTATGTGTGATGTGTAATCGGGGCAGCATGTTGGATAGAGATCATCTTTAATCTCAGGAGATGCAAAACATTTAATTTGTGAAACATGCTATAATAAGGTGCGGTGTACTGTATTTACACAGACAAGTATATTAATTGGGTCCCATCTCACATTATAATTTTTCAGGTGAAAATAAAGATAATTTGACATGAAAAGCGTAATTATCATAATGAGACATAATCTTTGGGTAACACTGACAAGATAACAAATTTCCTTCTTGATTGCAATTCTGTTCTATCTCTTGTAGTAAACTGGTGTTTAAATGAGTAGTGTCTTCATTGAGATGGTTTTTGTGCTTTGAATCCACTCTAATATTTACAGTTAATGTTTATCACAGGTACTAAAGTGATTTGTGCCTGTATTTGAAAAGATTTGAAACACTAAAACATTTGGCTGAGCTCTCTGCTGGTGAAAGCAAAGTTCCCCGACTCTTCAGACTCCTGAAATTCAGTGAACGTGTTCCAGTGTTTTTCTGTCGTGTTGTAGATCAAAGTCCAAAACCCAAAATGTTCAGTGATTAATGAGAAAGCCTGTACAGTGAAGTTTCCAGTGACTTTCACATTTGATTGGTTGTTTATAGTTAGGCACACAGCGCTACCCTAATGATGTTTACACATCCAGAAGCTGTGCAAAAGGAGACACAAAAACAGTCAGATCAATATGATTAATGCAGCAGCTGAAACAATATCACTACTTCCAAAAGACACTAAAGACATCATCCAACACACGCTGAGTTCTGTGCAGCTGTGTGCTGGTGTATGTGTGTGCGTAATGATTACTAAGCCATTTTATCATGAATCTCTGCCTAAAACATGTAATAACTAAAGTCTTAGTTCATCACTGGTCTGTGAAATCCTGATCTTACCCTTCCTTACAAATGTTAAAGCAGGTCACCGTGGTGGCTGCAGGTGAAGCCAGATCAGAGTTTGCTGTAGAAACATGTATCATTCATAATATTTTGGGTGTCTCATTTTCAAGGCTTTTGGTGTTGTGGTGATGCATTTTTTCATGTACATGGATGAGAATTTTCTTTGTGTGTGTGTGTGTGTGCTGTCTTTTTTTGCCCATGTACCCAAAAGCAAAAAAACCATACATCAATGGAAAACATTTTGTGAGCACTTTATTAATGGCCATGGAGCTATGTTGGCCAAATTGCAAAAACAAAGCATTCCAGATGTCTGGTTGTTGGTGGTGCCAGTGTGCTATTAGCTACAGTACCTATTTAGACTAGCTAGTTAACTAGCCACATGCATGAAAACATCAACAGAAAAATGGCCATAAACATCATGTGAATGAGGACTCCACCCAGGTATCCCCACTGTGGTGAAAACATCTTTAAAAAAAAATTTCATCAGTTGGCGTTACAAAAATGGTTTTTAACTTTTTGGTTAATAATGTCCACCCAGTTTCATCAAAACACTGGCATCACTGAGGAATATGTGGAGCTGTGCCTGAAACTTTTCAGGGCTCAGTAAAAAAATTACAGGACAAAGAAAAGTTTAGGCACTGCACTGACAGCGTTAAACCATCCACCTACGCCAGTTATGCACTCATTCTGATAAACACTCCGAGTGGCAACTGTCACAGCTGCATTAGGCGCAATATAAGACGCGCCTTTCTCAGTGTGTTAAATTCAGAGTGATTTGTGGTAAACTGCCTGCCCAACACCTTAGCAGGTCACACCCGTATGACTGATTTAAATACACTCCTCAACAAAATTTTGCACTCTGAAAGGGGAACTTCCACAAATACACATGCAGTGAGGCAGCTGCAAAACTGACACTGTGCCTCTTTAATAAATCACAGTAGTAGCTTTTTAACACCAAAGGAGGTTTTGCTTCTATATATTGGGACATAGGAAATATTTTTCTGGAATACTAAATAGTTTCCTCCCACAGTCCAAAGACACACGTTAGGTTAATTGGTTACTAAATTGGTCGTAGGGTGGATGTGTGGTTGTCCCTCTGTGTTACTGTTATAACAGTAGTGCATCCATTTCTTTGGGGGTACAGTTTGGATTTAGCTTTAGTGAATTTTGATCATTCCCCATTTCTAACACCAAAAAAACTATACCTATGAATTCAAAGGCACGTTGCTTCCTGTCTATGAACTGTGTGACAACTAAGGCCCAATAACATACAATGAAAGCATGTCTAAGGGTGTGAGTAGTGTTACTGACACCAGACAACAACCTCAAGAAGTTGCAAAGGGATGGGCACATGTACACATATGGAACTTGCATAGTGCACCCAGAGGTAATGCTGGCTTCTGAATAGCTAAAGTTACCATGAATGTGGTCAATCATAGACCCGCATCCTCGGCTGTCTTTGTCATTGTATTCAATGTTCTAGACCTGAAGTGGCAGCTGGCAGGCACTGCTGTAATTTTCACATTCATTGTATTGTGTTGCTACAGCTGTACTGTAAAATTAAAAACAAACAAACAAACAAGCAAACAAAAAGCAAAGCTTTATGTCTGTAGTGCAGACTTGGGATTATTAAAAGGATTCAAAGGCCCATCTTTGAAAAGCAGTGTTGGGGTACTTATCCTGGAAGCAGTTTGGAAACACTCAAACCAAACTGTGAAAGGCGGGCCATATTAGTGGTGTCAGTGCTAATTAGCTAAAGCCTTTGATCTGGCGTGCTGCTTTTGAATGCAGCTAAAAGGGTTAGCGCAGTCTACCTTTAATTAGGACTCCCAAAGTATTACTTACTGTATGGAGGCTTGTTCTTAATACACAATGGCATCCCAGCTCCCAGCTCATCAGCTCCTTTCTGTGTCAGACAGGTTTTATGAGTTAACTGGATGTTATGTGCCAAAAATAGCACTCAAAAGCTGTACCATATGTTTTTGGTTGTGTGTACATATTGAAAATGACATTGCTAACATTGAAAATTACTTCTATGCATTCATAATGACATTAAATAAATCCCTTAATAACCAATATGTTTCTTTTGCATGTTTTCAACTTTGAATGAATTCTGTTTTGTGTATTAAAACAATAATATTCCATAAGGCCATTTTAACAGACCCGCTTCATGCGATGCAAAAGAGGTCACACAATTGCACATTACTCACTGAATGAACACCTATATAACAGTCATAATCATCCTGCTAGTATAGTTTTGTTTACTATTTGGCATGTAAAAGCAGGTGTTCATTATACTCTCAAACCTGACCACATGGGGGGGTAATTAAGTTTTAGTCGTGAGGCTACAAATCTAAAATACATATAACTAAAGAATGAAGGCCAAGTACATAGAAAAGCAGACAATATAGGCAGCATAAATTGCTCGTGACTCAGCATAGCTCAGCTTCCCCCAGCCATAGGCAATATAAAAGTGGATTTAGCTACCATGACCTTACCCACTGATGTGTGAAGTCTTATTCTGAAGCCTCAAGATGAGCGTTTTCTCCATCGCTGTCCTGCTATTTTGAAATTGGGCGACAGATGGGGCGGGTCTGACTATGAAATCATACATTTATTGGCTACCACTTCTCAATGGCAAATCGGTAATCAGTGAACATTTCCTGGATGATATCCCTTTCTGACACCTAGTATGACCAAAATTTACAAAATGAACTTAAAGTTTGAATTCAGTATAACACAAAATGAGTGACGGAGCCCACGGGCACATCAGGGAAGTGCTTACAGAGGTCAAATACTCCTATAGGCTTCTATAGGATAGGAAGACTTTAGCAACCGCAGATATCATCCCCTGGTGGTCATTAGATTGGTCAAATCCATGGGCTGGCCTGTCAACATGTCAGCTGCTGAAGCTACAGCTATCTTCTAAATTGCCTATGCTTCCAGCACCACAAAACTACTGATACTTGAAAACAGAGGGGGAAGTATGGTGGGCCCAAGAGGTCAAGGAAAACACCAACAAACAGAAACACACTTTAAAATCATGCAAAACACAGTGGATGTTGAATAAACTATTATCATTATAGTAAGATTTGATTATTAACCAAATGTTTAACTAATCCAATATCCAGTAGTTATTAAGACATTTTAGACAATGAAAAAAAGTAAAAGATCAAAAAAGAGGTGTGTGATTGAAATTAAACAGTCAAAGAAATTGTAGGAGAAAACCCGTCTCAGCTGCATTTGTCTTTTATTCAATCATAGCCTGTAAATTAAAGATGGATGCAGCCACGATGATGATATGGCGTGATATGACGATTTCCTCAGGAAACTCCAGTAAGTATAATAAAACTTGAATGCACAGCAATTACCACAACAACAATTTGCATTACTAATGAGCTCGTTTGTCTGTCTTACATGACGGTGATTATTCTAAAGTACCGAGGTGGATGATGTTGTTTAAAGCTAGTAACATAGCTTGTAATGCATAATGTGGTGAACACTTGTGTGTTTATGTATTTTTATTCTTATCATTTTATATTGTTAAAGGGTAAAACATGCATAAGATTGACTGGTTGTAGCTGACATCCTGCTGACTTGAGCGCTGTTGCCACAACTGTCCTAATCTCTGTAGTAATCAAAGTGTAAGTAGATGGTAAACAGTGTACTTATATAATGCATTTGAACCTGGTTATACACATCTACGAAGTGTTTTTTAATGTTTCTCATTGACCCATATGACCCATATCAATCACAGACTGTATGTTAAAGATGATGTAATATGAATATGGTTTTTTTTTTTTTTATTGTTGTTTTGTTTTGGGGTTTTTTGGGTTTTTTTTTTTTACCTTAAAGGACCTTTAATGGTCCTTTAAGGTTTGGAGGTTCCAAATCTTAAAGACGTTGATAAAGTATGACAAAGAAAAGCTGCAGAGTTTTCATTATTTTGGGTTTTAAAAAAAATGCCTGAAATGATTAACAGATGACTAAAATAGCTCTTATTGTTTTCTTCCTCATCATTTCTGTCCCAATCCCTCTAATAGTCTTGATGGACCAGCTGACAAACCAACTTTTCCATCAGCAAAGCTGTGCTGCTAGAAAGGCTCATAAAAAAAGGTCAAAATCAAAGCTGAGATAGCGAGATGAGGACTGGATCTGGCTGATATTATTTCAAACTTCACTATACAAATTTCCCTCCAGAGACACAAAAGTTCATGCTTTCACTGGCTTCCTTGTCACAAGTAAACTGAACTTCATGTGTTAAAATCAGTGGTGTGCTCCTTTATTCTTGTGAAAAACCACAAAACTCTCATTAGCACAGCATCATGTGAAAGTAGAACACACAGAGCAAAGCTTTCGTTAACTTGTTGTAATGTTGTTTTTAATCTAACCTAATCTGGGGCAGCTGATTGGGAGCTGTTCATGCCTCACTTGGGTTGGGTCATGTGGAGAGGCGAACGCAGCGCAGACGAGGACTGCTCGACTGTCTCGGCTCGTGTCCAGCTGAACTCCTGAAGCAGTTCATCTGAGGTAAGACGCCGTCCAGGGGCCAGGCACCCAGCCAGGGAATCGGGTTTAATGAAGTTTCCTGCAAGGTTTCTTTGTCCTAACACACCAGCGCACGGTCTGCATGAAATGATGTCTGTCTGCCTGTGAGCAAACATATGCTACTATAACAATCCCAGATAACCACATCACACCACAGACTCTGTATGATTGCGTTTCACTTTCCTCAGAAAACTCCAATAAGTATAATAATACTTAAAATTGCAGCCATTAATACAACAACTGGCATTACTAATGAGCTCATTTGCTGAAAGAGGTCAAACATGGTGATTACTCTGAAGTAATTAGACGGGTGATGTTGTTTTAAGCTGGTAACACACCTTGTAAATCATAGTTTGGCAAACACTTGTGTATTTAAATGTATTTTTATTTTAATATTATTATAATATTGTGTACACCAAATTCTCCCCTACCACCCAAATGTTGCAGAAGAAATCAGACCAGGCAGTGTTTTTCCAATCTTTCACTTTCCTGTTCTTGGCTGACAGGAGGGGCACCCGGTGTGGGCTTCTGCTGCTGTATCTCATCTGATTGAAGGTTTGTCGTGTCTTCTGCATACTTTGGTTGTAACATGTGGTTACTTCCATTACTGTTGTCCTCCTATCAGCTCAAAGCAGTCTGGCCATTCTCCTCTGACCTTTTTTAATCAGCAGTTGAACCTAATGAAGTGACTGGTGAGCTAACATGCTACTGCATTTCATTAAAAGCTTATAAAATGATGGTACACTTAATGAGTAGATATTAAGTTAGTGCAATATCAATGTTAGTGCACAGGATACAATTTTGGATTTTAAGCTGCTGAACATTAGCACGGGAATATCGTCAGATTGATTTTAGCAATTAGCTCAAAGCAGCACTGTCTCCAGAGTCATTCAGAACTGTTAACATAACATTTGAGTCATAATTATGGAAGTGGAACATTAAATTGCATGTAGGACAGAGCAGCAGTTTCTGTATTACATTTCTCTTGTGTTCAGATGCCTGTGCAGCACTTTCTGCAGATCCATGCCTCCGCAGACGGTTAGTTCATGACTTTTCTGTAACAAATAAATATATTCAATCATACACCTTCTTCACTCATTTGAAATGGTTTTATTGATCCCAAAACAACAGCTCACCCCACCTCTGGTTATGGTTTATAATGGTAACTATGAAACATCACATGCCCCTGGCTGCACTGTCAAAGTAAATGGTCCAAACCCACGGAACAGGGAGGAGATGTTATAGAAATGGAAATTTGATCAGGCAGTCATTTTGGGGTTTGCTCAGGTGTTTGCACAAAGTCATCAATTACTGGTGTGCGTTGCATAATGTCAGGTCTGCCTTTGCATCTGATCAAAGTCTATTGAAAATGTATTCACAGGCAAACAGATTCAGAGCTGTATTTCCTACGCGGATCCCTCATTGGAAGTTTGCAATAACATTGCCAGCCTTTACTGTTTTCCAAACCACATCTTCTAGCCTTGCCAGTCAAAGAGAAACGTGATCCTTTAAAGAACACAGAGTTCCTGTGCTATTGATTCAGTGCCTGGTTTGTTAAGTGTTTTTGGTGCTTCGGGCCTCTTCTGCAAAGCCTTCTGCAAAGATAGTTTCACTAAGTACTCCTAATGACTGTTTATAACTGGAGATCAAAGGGAGTTTCTGGCACAGCCATAAAATAACTGAGAGCAAATTTTGCATGAAAGTGCCTCATTTTCTGGGTTATTGGCCAGACGTTGAGTAAATGTTGGTAGACCTTTGGGCCACTGGTCTCTGTTTAAGCTGAATTTATCAGAGTGATGTTGGAGAAGATTCAAACTGACTCGGGCTTCATCAGTCGCTTAAACCAACCGCTTGCAACACTTCAGACTTCCAGAATCTCGTAAGCAGCAGAAGTGTTGGTATCCTTGCTGAGGTGTGTGAAGTGCTTTTGCTGCTGATTTGCATTCTTTAATAAACACACTAGTAAGTTTTTCAGGATGTTCGAGAGTTTGAGTTAAATACAAATTCTCTGAAGCTGTAGAAGCTCCATAGCATAAATGAATTTAAAAAAAAGACTCGAATTAAAGCAAACATGAAACTGAAGTTCCTTTAATGGCCACTTAAAGTTGTTTCTGAAGGTGTATCAGTCTCCACAGAATTCCACATTACAATGCCTAATTTCAGCTATGAAGTGAGCATGATTACACCAAGTTAGGGGCATGGCCACCTTCACAGGTATGCGGATACAGGCAGCTGAAGCCATCAGCTGTCTGCAAAGTCTCATCTCCACCAATTTAGTCACTGACCTGGAGTGCCTCACCATATGAGCATTTTTAGGACCTGTAGTCCCAAAAAGTTTGTGATTCAGTGGGAAAAAGTCAGCCATTTGTGTTTTACTTAGCCCTGTTTAGCAGATATCTGCTAATTAGTTCATGGTGGTGAATTGGGTGGGGTGGTGTCACAGTGGCTACATCTATTTTTACCTGGTGACCTAATGATTCTGCATATGTGCTTCTCAAGAACTAAAAGCAGTGATAGATTATTAATAAAGACGTATTTCAGTTTGATGTTCAAATGAAGAGACTAAAGGGATAAAACCACACTAATGCAAAATGAGCCTTTATTGATATAGCTGTTTATGGCTCACTGAAAGACAGCTTCCAGAGCTCAACATTCAAAACATCTAAAAAAGAAATGAAATGAAATCTCGTCTCAGAACTGAGATCTTTGACTGGTTACACATCTCAGGTTGTTCCACGGAAACTAAGAAGGAAACTGATCTCAGATGGCAAAACTGCTCAAGCAGACAAGTGGCTTCAAGAAGCAAAATAACTGTGCTGCTTTCAAGTTGCAAGTTGTTGTATTGTCAAGTCATAAATGTAAATGACCTTATTTACTAGCTTGTTTACTAATCTAACAAACAGTGGTTATGTTTGTGTCAAGCAACTCCTGGAGTCAGAGCTCAGTCTGGCCCTCAAACTAATCTGATCATCAGTTCAACATAATTTCTTCTGCCTGCCATTTCATCACGGGCCTGTTGGTGAAGACAAGCGGATTTTCCTTTTTTTATTGAAAAGTTCTGCCTCTTTCTCCTGAAAACATATTTGATGAGAGCTGATTTCAGCATGTATATCTTTACCCTCTCAACATGTTTCTTCATCTATGCCAGCTCTTGTGTGGCTCATTGTGTGGTTTCCAAGCACAAAGTTGGTGGCAGTGAAAACATTCACCGTTTCACTGATGGATGTATCCACCATGAATCATTCGGTCACCTCATGATGCATCCAACTTTTATGTCTGTGATTATTACCCAAGCAACTTGGTTTTGCTTGCAAGGTTTATTTATAATTGGTAACAGCATCAGCCAGTTTTATTAAAAGGTTGAAACAGCAAAATCCAGAAACTTGCCATTTCTCACTGACACCGCTTTCCTCTGGGGAAATATCTCACTGAATGCAAACCTCACTGAGGCCTTGAATGGGAAGAATTGGTTATTGAGTTAATGGGATCTGTTCCCACTGTGACATAACTGTGATGTGCAGCTGTGACAGGCTAGTTTCATGTTTTCACAGCTCTTAGATAACATGTCTGACAGCAAAACTCACGAAAATCTCAACAAATCTTGTTTTCCATTACCTTCCTCCCTCCTCAGAGTTAGTGTTCAGTGATTTGGTAGCCTATGAGCCCAGTGACAGTAAGATATTTGTGGCAGACAGACCTCCTGGGCTGACTTTTTCTCATTATGTCCCACCAATTCAGTGAATGCCTAACAAAGGAATTTATTTACAAGCTAATGGATGACAGATTATGCAATTCTTCTCCTGTAATGCAGCAGGAATATTAAGTTGTCACACTCTTCCTTGTCAGATTTGTGTTGTAATAAGGCTGCCCACATACCACTGGGTATTGTCTTAAAAAAAAAAAAACTCCCATTGGGTTTGAGTGTAATCACAAGGCCCTAGCAGTCATTCTCAAAGACATTGACTGGATAATTTCTTTGTATTAGAACGCAGGCGGTCCATGAGTTCATAGTTAAAGAATAGATTTGTTGTACACAAGGAGAGAGGCTGGTCCTCCCACTTTACACTGACTTCAAGGCTTGCAGTAACTGGGAGAAACTGTCTGATTTTCAGAGCCAAACTCAGCATCTGGAGAGTTCTACAGTACCTGTCACAAAGCAGTGATCACATCATTTTGCTGCCTATAGCTCTGTTTCCTTCCTCCGCTGTAAACAGCTACATCTGAATACATTTAATGCAGGTGTCCAGCTGTTGTGTCAGGTAATACGATTACTGTAAATTCTCAAATGAAAGCCTAATAAACAGGCTAATAATAAACCAAGATTAGAGTGTGCCTGAACAAAACAACATCTAGGACCCTCAGCTGATAAGCAGTACATTTATTTAATTTAACTGTTATTTATACATGTCGTTCCATTGAGACTTGGTGTCTCATTTGCAAGAGACCCGTTTCAAACAAGCACAATAAAACTACAACAATAGCATAGAAACAATAAAATAGTGAATAAAATGGCAAACATTGAAACGAGAACAAGTTCCCAGTGATCATTTCACAAAATTGTTTATTGACCTTTTAAAGTCTGTGAGCAAAATCAATTGAGAGAACTGCAAGTCCTTCTGTAATGTATTCCATGAAGACAGCACAGGAGAATACCTTCTTTCTGAGTTCTGTACGCACTGATTAAACAGTGAATGTAATAAAGTCCTGAGACCGCAGACTGAACTGTTTATGTAACATGTAATCTGATAAATAAGAAGGGAGTAAACAGAAATAGATTTATAGATAAAATGATACCAATGGACTATCCTGCGTGAGGCCAATGAGGACCAACCAACCAGTGAATATAAAGTACAATGGTGTGTTAGAGGTTTACAGCCAGTTATAAATCTTAATGCCCCATGATAAACAGAGTCCAACAGATGGAGAGAATGAGCAGGGGCCTTCATGTAAATTATATCACCGTAGTCCAGGAGGGTAAAAAGGTGGCAGCACCAGGCGCTTTCCTTGCAATAAAAGAGAAATACCATCTGCTTTTTGGCAGTTTCTTTAACAGGTGGTCAATATGTGACTTAAAGGAAAGATTGTCATTGATCACAATACCAAAATATTTATATGACGCCACAGTTTCAATAGAAATGCCTTGAGAAGATACAAGGGAGGGATGTACTGCTGGCACCCTCTTTTTGTTTAAATGCAACATGACCTGTTGTATTAACTGTTAGTATTCAAAAACCATGTCAGTGGTAAGAGCACAACAATAAATAATTGTGTCATTAGCATAAAAGATTTTGTCCCACACCACTGACATAAATAGTGAATAATGTAGGCCAGTTCAGAATTGAACCAGGGCCATCCCGACCTTTCATTCTTTGTCCACAAACTAGAAATAGTTCCATGTTAAGTTGACATTGTCAGTGTAATACGACCCCAATTAAAATTCATTAAGTCGTAAAGAAGTGCTTGCTCACTGAAAAGTTTTACATTTCATGTGATGGTTTGGAATGTGAAATTTTATTGTTCTTTACAGCACCAAGCACACAGTGATCGCTCAGATGGTTGGCAAAAACTGCAGATGTGGAAAACGTATGCAGCCCATTGGTTAAAAAACGATCAATACGAGATGATTTATCTGGGGACTTGGTGTGTGGGGCTTTGAATAATTTGATGTAGGATCAAAAACAAACAGTGTGCCTTAAAATCATCAGACACAGAAGAAAGCCAGTCCCAATGAAAATCACCTTCCACAATGATTTCATTAAAATGCAGTTTGAACTAAAGAGGACAGTGTACCAGGGGAGGCAGAGGCGGCTGATAACAGCCAACAGCAGGTAAAGACTGGTTGCAGATCTAGAGAACAAGACCTGAACAGCAATACAAACCTTCACACAAACTGCCACACCGGTGCCTTTTCTGCTCTGAGTGGTAAATCCACCAGCTGTCACACCTTTATCCAGCACAGATTTGGAAATCCAAGTCTCAGAAACAACAACTGTGTCAGCACCAGTTGAATGGACCCGGATTCAAATCATATCCATTTTACAGTAGGTAGCAAGCTGAGAGCATTTATGTGAAGGTTGAGTAACCCAGGCAGTTTCTTAAAATCAGCTGGTGTATCACATACAACCAGGTGACCAGGGTTAGGTTGACCACCAGACATCAATAAAAGCATCATTATTATACACTCACATGTAAATTTTCTGGTAAACAAACAACTACCAAAACTAGGATTATAGCTGACAACACACATAAAATTTAAAGTGACACAAGGAGAATAACATTTTTTAAAAACCCATAGACAATAAAACGTAAAAATGAGCCAGATTCAGTCATACTAATATACCAAGGCCTACCATTAAGACATGTCCAGTGCAGATGTCACGCAACCTGTAACCATTGGCTGCAAATCTTAATTGTCTGGTTTGCTGGTAGCTTGTAAACTGCCTTGTTTACTGTACCTGAGGTAAAACAGAGGGCCTGGATAGTCGCCCCTCAACAACTGGGAAGGGAGACAGCCCCCTGAAGAGCACGGTGTCATACTTGATTCAGCAAGGACCAGCAGCCTGACAGTGCAGTGGCCTGATGGCGCAGGCCCGAGTGCCAACCAACACCACAGCCCAGCATGAAATTAGGCGGACCAGGCAAACTCCAGAAACACCTGACGCCCACAACTCGGCTTGACTGCACAGCGTATGGGTCAGCAGTTTTATACATAGGAATACACATAACAGTTCATTCGTCATTTGCTGCAAACTGGGGTTCTTTCCAGCTGATGCAACTTAGTTTTGTTGAATGTTACTCAGTAAATCTGAAAATAATGTTTCACCCCATGGTTCACCCTGCACACTCTACACCCATCGTTGTGTATTCCAGTCATGCTTTCATGCTTGCAGATCTCAACAAACTTCAACATTTAGCTGCAGAAGAGGAACAAGCACAAGTGGAGTTATTTATTTTGAAGTGGCAAGTTATTTCAAATACAATCTTTCAAACAGCCCAACAAATAGGCTCACTGTGCCGGCTAAAGGTGCAGCTGCTGTTTTTCCCAAGAACAAACTTCACTCTCAGACATGGAGAAAGACGCACAGATGAAAGGAAGGAGCAGAAGATGAGAGGTTATTTTCAAATGTGAGGACTGTTCAGTGGTCCTTACGTTCATGTTAGATACATGACGTCTTTATATAGAGAAATCTCTTTGACAACAAATGAGATGACAGTAATTTTAATGTTATTCAAAGGTTATACCGGCAGTAAGTGCAGGACAAACTGGGTAGTTGTTTAAATCCAGTAAAGCTGAGAGGAGCAGCAGCACAGGTCAGCTGATCACAGCCTGTCCTCAAAGAAAATGAATCTACCAGATCTCACAGCACAAGTCAAGCCAGCCTTTCATTCCCTGCTGCACTGCTACACCGGATCTTAGTGTTACCCCACCAGCCTAATACCACTTTAACCTTCATAATAATAGTAATAATAAAGGCCACAATAAAAACAACACATTTCCACAGCACTGATTCAATAAACACAACAGCCACAATGTCACGCTAATTACACGGCTGTTCCTTTTATTTGCATGCTGGTTTTATTCAGTAACAATTTCCATGGTGCTATTTTTTTTTTGATTTATTAATTAAACTTAAGCAATCCCTGCACACTTTTCACATTAAAAGCTAAGAAAAGGATAACACCCACTGAGCTGCCGGATAGCATTTAATGAAATATGTAGAGTTGTGCAGTATGAAAGCCCGAGTTCACTCGCAGTCAAAGATGAGAGCTGTGAGTGCACCATCTCGTGAAGGGTTTTGTTTGCTTGACGCTGTGTTTTCTTTTATTATTTTGACTGCTCTTCCAAATATTCTTCGAAAGCACGTGTGCTGTTCACCCTGTGTGGCGACCAACTCTGCCCAGCCTTCCTTTCGGCCTGTTTGTGTAGCAGGTTTCCTGCAAGCACTGGAAGGCTGGTGTGGTTCATTTCCAACCAGTGACACTGGCAGCACCCGGGCCCAGTGTGCGCCAGTGTCCATAAAAGTGCTCATAGCTCATTTGGTTGCTGTTTCTCCTCCCTGAGACTCTTCCTTGGATTTTGGTTTGGTTTTTTTTGAACTTGACAACATTGCATAAACTATTTTTTCCACTCATGCACTCACTGACACTACTGATTGTACTGACTACAACGTCATGGTCAGTTTAAGTTCTGCTTTTGTTCCTTTAATTTCAAATAAATATTCCTTTAATTGGCATTTGCGTGCATCTCCTTTCTTTGTCACGGCCGTGCGGCCCAGTTCATGACGCCCTGTTTTATTTTAGTAACTCATTCCAAAACAGTTGGGAAGCTGTGAAAAATGTAAATTAGACAGAATGCAATGATTTACAAATCTCCAAGTAGAAAGGGCAGAGATTCACCAATCTGCATAAAAGTGCATCTACAAATTGCTGAACAATTTCAGAGAATATATACAGAGTACAGTACATAATTCTGAGAATCTGGAGAAATCGCTGTACACATGGGACAAAGCTGAAACTCAATATTGAATGCCTGTGATCCCTGAGGCAGCACAACACTGAAACAGGCATTACCTCTTCACCAATAGATTGCAGTATGTTTCAAAATGGACCATATCAAGCTTTTTAGACAGCCCATAGTTGGACCTAAAACAAGCACTCTGTGGAAAAGTAAAGCTCGCTGATCTGCCTTTCATTAGCTCCAGTATCAAGCATCATAACTGCTTTAAAAGCCTTAATATAAACACCTCTCTGATAGCCTGGTGGGAATATGCATGTGATATGGTCTTGACTTATCCACGTGGTTGAATTGTGGTATCCCAACCTCACCCAAACTGTGCATTTTAGGTGATGTAAGTGAATTAGATATAGAAGCAAATACATCACAGATAGTTCTACCGCCTTATGCATCATTAGGAAAACTGTCCTCATGAACTAGAAATCAAAAAAATGATTTGTGTATTATTCACTGTAGGAGTTTACTTTAGATTGATTTGGATAGAATGTCTGCTTCCTCTAAAAACCAACTGGATGAATTTGATTCTCTCTGGTCTCCAGTGATCAATTCTGTCACTCAGTTAATCAGCTGTAGCCTCATCTCAGGGTCACCCATTTCTGGTTGGGTCTCTCCTTGCACCGGGGTGGTTGGTGCCCCTTTGGGCACACCACCATGTTGGGTGGGTCGGCCCAACATCAGGATATCCGGACTGCATTTCGGGGCGGGGCGCCTAGATGAGGGAGTGGCGGTTTCTCACATGTGGCCAGCTGGTCTTGGACTCAGGACAGTCTTTGTTTATGGTTTAATTTGTTTGTGTTTTGTTTGCTTAATTTTGTTTTTGTGTGTATTGGTTGTTGACTGGATGGATGACTGGAGTTTAGGGTCAGCATGCAGACCGGCCCCCAAACTTGGGACCTGCCTGCATGTTTGAAACCACCCTTTGCGGTGGGGTGGTGGGCACTTGCCTTGAGTGCAGGGGTGTGGTCACTACAGGGTTGTGGTCACTGCAGGGGTGTGGTCACTGAAGGCCCTGGACCTGCTTTCCCTACCACGTAGTTGGGTGCTTAATGAGGAACCGGGGCGCGTACTGGGCCAGTTGTTAGCTGGCTCTCTCCTTCTGGGGGTAGTTTTCTACCTCCATCTGGGGCCTCCTTCCTTCCTCTTCTGGGGTGTGCATGCAGTTGCTGTCGAGATGTGCAGCCTCAGGTCTTATGAGCTCCGGGTGGACTGTGGACAGCCTGGGTCCCTTGGGTCTTCCTCTGGCTACCTCTGGATCCCAGAGGGGCGTTGTTCTCATCCTCATTATTGTCTACGTTTCATTTTAAGGACACACACACACACTCCAACTCAGCACAGCAGGTTTGTTTGTGTGTGTGTGTACATATAAATGTAGAAGGGTGTGTTTGTGTTTGTGTATATGTATACATATGTATATATGTGTGTATGATTGTGTATATAAATATATATCTGTGTATATGTCTCCCCTATTGTCCCTCTTTCACTTCTTTCCCACCTGTCAGCTCAGGTATAGACAAACTGTCTAATACCAGTATCAATAATAATATAAATATTAGGGGTGGGACTCGATTAAAAAAATTAATCGAATTAATTACAAGCTTTGTAATTAATTAATCGAAATTAATCGCATTTTAATCGCATTTCAATATTTAACATGATAAATATTAATTTTAGTTGATGAATGAATCAATATACATAAGCTTAAACTTCAAAATGTTGTTTATTTTCAAACCAGTCTACTACACAGACCAATGAAGGGTGGAAGTGCTCCTGTGATAAACTCCTGAAATTAAAGTTAAGCATCATAACTGGATACTTTTATTCAACAATAATGTCTCACTTGTTATAGTTGGAAATTAATCATTCTCTCAGCTGTATTCCTTGATGTTGAAATGTGTTATGCTTGTTTTAACAGCTTATTTTGAATTAAAGACTTAAAATTAAACCACAAAAAGGAGAAAAAGTTCGTTCTCCGTTTAACCAGCTGTTTTACACAGCTGTGCTTCGCACTCACGGTTGCTAGGCGACATGAGCTACGCAGAGGGGACAGCAGCTGATATGAAGGCTAGCTGCTCACTTCCGGCCTTTGTGGGCTGCGAAAGACGTGGGCCGGGTCCTTCGCAGGATGCAGCCCCTAATTTGGACATTGTGCGTCGATATAATCTGTATGCCGGGAACTCGCGCACTGAGAAACGTTCCACGGTGCAAAGTGCGATTAAAATGCGTTAAAAATTTTAACGCGTTAATTTCGATTAATTAATTACGGGGAAATTAACGCGTTAAAGTCCCACCCCTAATAAATATAGAATTTAAAAATAAAAGAAGTGCAAAGAAGAATCCATATGTGAACATGATCGAGAAAGGGCGCTGTCTTCTCTGTTAAAAAGATCATTTATTGTGGACCGAGGCAAAGTGGAAAATTGCTCTGTGGTCAAAATATGATTTTTTTTTTTTTGTAAAACTAGGGCGTCACAACCTTTGCGCTAAAGACAAGAAGGCTCGTCTGGCTTGTTACAGTGCTCGGTTCAAAAGCCTGCATCTCTGATGGTATGGGGGTGCATCAGTGCCTATGGAACTAGTTGCTAACATATCCTCCCACCCAGATGACATCTTTTTCAGGGAGGGCCTTGCATATTTCAGCAAGACAGAGCTGCATCTGTTAGCATGGCTTTGTAGCAGAAGGGTCCAGGTGCTGAGCTGGCCTACCTTCGGTCCACATACGCATCATGAAATGAAAAATACAGAAACAGACCCCAGACTATTGATCAGCTAGCTAACTATCAAACAAGAATGTGACAACATTCATGGCCCAAAAGTCTCACACCTCAGTTTCCAGATGTTTATGGTCTGTTGTTAACAAAGGAGGAGATGCTACACTGTAGTAAGCACCAAATTCTTTTTTTTTTCTTAAAATGGTAATTTCTCACATTAAACATTTGATATGTTTTCTGTGTTCTGTGAGATTTACAAATCTTTGCATTCAGCAGAAAACAAACTCGGAAAGTTCTCAAAGTGGACCATTTTCTTAGTCTTAGGAATATGTAGTGGTCTGTTTATTTATTCATGGACTTGATTAACAGCATGTTTTATGTTGCATTTTGAGATTATTTGATATTAAATATTGAAGGTGGCATGCTTAGCCAGATGTTGCTTTGTAAAAAGGGGGGATTTTATTAAAAGCATTTAACCTTTGGTATGTTTGATTAGATCCTGTGTGTCTGCAAGCCTCAGACTGCTGCAGATTAATTTATCTAATTCTAAATAAAGACATTAAAAATATTATTTCAAATGCAGAGGTTATAGGTTTAACTGAAATTCATAATTATATTCTTTAAATTGACAGCAGCAGCTTTAAGCTGCAACCACACAGAGAGCGATTCACTTTGAAGCTGATGTTCAGTCGCTACAGTAGAGGACGTTCAGCACTACAATCAGCGATATCCTGCACTATCACTGGCAATCGCTTCAGTCTCTCACCTCAAAGTTGAGAAGAGTTTGTCATGTGTCACCAGCATTTTTTGCCAGTAGTCGCTTGAAGTCCCTAAATGTCTAAATGTCATTGACTTCCTGTTGTCTCAGGACGCCACATCACTGCAAATCGCTTTCTGTGTGGACACGGTTTGAATAATACACAAACAGGCTTCAGGGGATCCAGTCCCACTGTGGTTCCTGAAATATTTCATGACAAAAACATCCAACAACTCACCCCCACCCTCGTACAATGAAGCATCATTATGCTATATTGATATGCCTCAGCAGCAGGGACAAGGAGACTGGTCAAAAGTGAGGGATCAATGAATGCAGCCAAATACAAAGAGATCCTGGACAGAAACTCTGAAGTACAGAGATCTGACGGTGGGGTAATCAGCAGCTAAGATGAGCAAAGAAAGTCTCTGACTATCCTTGAGTTGCCCAGTCAAAGCTGAACCTCACATCCTACAGAATATCTGTGGAGAGACAGACATCTCACATCCAGTCTGTCAGAGCTTGACAGGATCAGCCAGGAAGGAGGGAATAACCTGCTCAAATCCAGAGTTACCTAGGAGACTCAAAGCTGTAATTGCTGCCAAAAGGGTTTTTACAAAGTACTGAAAAAAGAATCTGAATCCTTTTGAAAAATTAAATGTTTCACTTTGGGGTTTTTTTTTTTTTTTTTTAGACATGTTTTAACTTTTTCTTTATGGATTTGTGGAAATTCAATTAAAATTCAATCCACACCATAAAATATCAAAAATCTTCTTCTGTGCTTACAGAGGTCCTCGGGGGATTTAAGCTAATGATCTCAGTCTAAAATACTTCCCACCACCCTAGTTTTCAACAATAAATAGCACCGCAGCTTTCCTCACTCGCTGTTTCACACTGAAGTTGCTTCCTGATCCAGTCAAACACAACCGTATATACAACTCTAAACAGAAGTGCAGTGCGTTCCTCCTCAGGGTAAATCACCCGGTGTCTGCTTTTATCATATCTCGTTTAATGCATATGCCTCCTGTGGTGAAGACTGTAGATCAAACAGTTGTTGCCAGTATCAGCATTGTGATATGTGATGCTGAGCCAAAAGAGTGAAGCTGGCAGCTGTGTGTGATTTGTTGATGTCTTGAATGGTATGACTGCTTTGCTGTTTGGCTTGCTCTGAAGTCCCCCCCGCCCCCACAGATGGGAATGAATTATTCATTACTTGAACTTGTAATTCTAACTGTTAACCAACAGGTGGCCCCATGAAGAGGGGTGGCAGTTGGCTGGGTATAATGCTGCACTGTTTGCTGGGTTGGAACCTGCTTAAACAATGAGACTTTCTAACTTTTAGGTTGTGTGAGTGCTCTGGGCTACAGAAACCAACAATAACTCAAGCAGGAAGTATGAATAATGGATTACATTCCCAAAACACAAACACTGCACAGCAATCAAGGATCCTCACTTTCTGTTAACTGTAGACCTCCATTTGTTCACACTGATCATTAGACAGATTTTCTCTGAAAAAGAGCTCATTATGGCTGCGGTGAAAATGTAAAACTGGACAACAAAAACATGCAGAGCAATAAAGAAGTGCAACACAAACGGCTCAGGCTGTCATGAGCAGCCCTTGTTGAAGATGAATGCGACGCATGATTGGATCTCTGTGGTCTTTAGGGAAGGTGGTGTTGAATTGAAATTGGCTTTAAACAGAGGAAACATTAAGAGGTTTGTGCAGGACAAGGGCATAAACTTAGATCAGGTCAGACCTAATACAGACTGAATTCCAACAACTGTCAGCAAGAAACGACCACAACTTTTTAACCATGCTGATTTATTATCAGTGAATCTGTCAGTCGGATTCATTCAATGAATTGTTTGTCTACCATGGCTAGCACACATTTCCCACAGTCCAAGTCTTGTTTTTTCAGGTCACAGGTTTAAATCAAAGATCAGTTTATCATCGCAGGCGATAACGAAAAGGAAAGTTTGTATCAATTATTTATTTCTCTCATCTGAAATTACCTGTGAAAGCCATCCAAAAACAACATAAAACATATAAATGTTTAAATAGACTGAAAAAAGTCAACAATGGAAACTGGAGTTCTTGTCCTGTCTGGGATCATTTTTAAGATAGCTTTGGTTTGGGTTTGGAAAGGATAATGGTTTAATTTGCCAAAACTGAAAGAACTAACTTCTTGGCTGGTTTGTAACACACAGCAGGTCACATTATTAGTCTGATAATTCCATTAAAAATTCTCCAGAAGGCACCAGCATCATCATAATTGGAGGAGAGGTTCACCTCAGTGACTGTAATTAGCTGAAATGAGGCCTAGCAAAAAACAATCAGCTACACTGACAAAGCAGCCAGAGCCCCAAATTTAAGCCATAGCAGTATCCAATCAAATGAATTTTTATCAGGGTTTTCCCCTCCAAATATGATATATTATTGTTGTTTTTGTTTTCTCAGATAAAGTTGGAGTCCGTGTGGACTGACTTGCTTTGGTAGCTGTCATCGTCACTACCAAGTTGGCTTCATTTTTCAGTTTGGGATGTTGCAGCTTGACCAGCACACATTTTACACGCACTTATGAACACAACCACTGGAGGTCACTTAGGCACAAATGACCTTTTGCAGTCCTTATCTGTGGGAGTCTATAAAGAAAACAGCATACTTAAGAAATGCACTAAAGTCATCAGAAAAGAAGCTTCTGTGACTGTCCAGCACTTTCATATTCCAGACTGTTAGCATGCTAGCAGTTATAGTTACAGTAGAAGAATCTACACATATGTAAACAAACCCAAAAATATGCTGCGCTATACTATGTAACCGACCAATGCAGACAAAAACTACATACTCAGTTTGTTTTACACACTCTGCTACCTGCAGTAAAACGCAACTATAATAACAACAGATGAGCCATGGGATCTCAGTGAAGGACAGTTACAAAGCACCGTGTAGTACCAAGCAATAAAAAATGAGAAAAACTCACAATAGATACAATAACTAAAGAAAAACCTGTGGGGTCGTTTCTACAAGATGACTCCTGGATGTTTTGGCGGTTTAAACAAACTCTGCCTTGAAAACTTTTGCACTTAATTGAGCTTTTCAGTCAGCTCTTTTCACCATCTTCAAAACACCAGATGAGGGAGCATATTTTGGAAGAATGGTGAAACGGGGAGAATCCGTGAAGGCCCAACATCTTAAGTCAGATTTTCATTTAAATCCATCTGTAGCCGAAGCTTTTATTTTAAAATCTTGTGCAATTATAACAAAATGACAGTATCTACAATAAGGTAAATATAATCTCAAGGAGCAGCAAAAGAAAAATCTTGAATATTTTTTCTTTTGAGTGCAGTTCACAGCCAGGTTAAATTTTCATATGATCATACTGAAAGGCTCACGAGTTATATCCAACATTCCTCGAGCCCTTACTGTGATTATTGGCATGGTGAGTCTCCTGCTTTCCGAGGTTACAAATTACAGCGGGAGACAAGGTATCCTGAAAAGATTCCTTGACTGTCTGTAATTCAACCCATTCCTAAAGTATTTGCTTTCTGGCCTCATGAAATTATGTTTTCCCACTCCTATTATCGCATAAGATGTCTGTAGGTGTGTTCAAGGCAGGAAGAATCTGCCAAAGCAAAGGCCTCTGGAGCTGCTGGACCACACAGGGCTCCAGACTGAGCTTTCATCCTTCAATCCACCAACAGCCGCAGAGACGTGGCTCTCTGCCTGGATGCAAACCGAACAATAATCAATCAAGCTGCTGATGTATTGCGCCAAGACTCACCGCAGTCTTCCAGTGACTAGAGTAAGTGATGAGTTTGTGTCTTTGCTTTAACACTGATATCCAGTAGGGTGTTTTTGCTCTGCTCTGCTCTGGGGAGGTTCAGCAGGAATTTTGCTGTAAAAATCTCCTAAAATTTTAGTGCATGTCTGTGAGGAGTTAAATGCTCAGAAAGTCTGATGATCAGTACCCAAAAATCATGTAACGTAATGCAAGTGATGATTTTATACCAAAGCATAAAAAGCCACAATGAGACACTGTTGAGTCCAGCTTTCTTTGGCCTGAGCCTTAACTGCTGTTCAGGAAATAGTTTGGGGAAATTTGTTGACATTCTGTCTTACTGAGGAGTAGAAGGGAAGTTCCATGTTGAATCCATGCCTCGGAATTCGATGAGACAGATCCTTGAGTCATTTGGCCTGTTAACTCGCTCTCAGCTCAAAACTGTTAGAAACAGTGAGCTAGCATCAAAACTGAGCAAACAAGAAAAGCCCAAAAAACAAGCATTTCTAAAATCTTAATTTTTGTTATAACTTATTGAGTAAATTAAATAAAAATACTCTAAGTGTGTACCCTAATATGTAGCTGTTTGCGAATAAATGTAGCTAGCTTATAGGCTAACACCCATTTAACTTCTTAACATCCACCAGGCCAGCTTTTCTAGGTTGACCTGGTGTGGTTGGGATTGTTTTTTAACCACATGCCAAATAGACAAATATTCTGAAACTAGAAGTCAAATTTGTAGTCAAATTAGGTATTACAGTTTTTCTTCTACAAGCATTTCCATTTGGGTATTTTAGAGCTTAAAGGGGTGTTTAACAGCAGGATCTGTGCAGCAGAAGTCAGATTACTAAACTACCTGGCGAAAGTTACAGAACTGCAACCTGTAAAGAGCAAATGTAAAATTCTGAAACTGTTCCAGTCTTTATAGCTACTCCTTAAATTATGTCCCTTAAAATCATAAAGACAAAACACCATAGCCAGTCCATCATCCTCTGAAATTCATCTTCATCATCTTCAGAAAATCTTCAGTCTACTTGCACAAGCTCAGTTGAGTGCAAGTTGAGTGCATTACACTCATAATAATGAAGTACCTCATCTTCTTTCTGGTCACTGCAATGGATTGTCATGCGTTATCCATTTATACTGGTTTCTGAGGCATGCCAGGCTCACTGCAGTCCTCTGCTGAGTGCCAGTTGTCACAACTCAGAATTATTTTTTTTTCTTTCCCAGAAAGTCTCATTTTTTCAAGTTGTTACAGCATCTCCCTCTGTATAAGCTGATATGTTCTGCACTCCTACTGTGATATATTCCACAATTGCTTACAGTCATGCCCATATGGCCCTCTGGGCTGCTTAGGAGGTAAAACCAGTCATCTCCAAGTCAGAAGTTTGGTGGTTTTATCCCAGGCTCCTCCAGTCTGCATGCTGAAATGCCCCATGACAGGATATTGAATCTCAAATTTCCCTTGATGCATCTGTCAGTGTTACTGTGTGCAAGATAGTTTGAAAGTACTTAAAGTGCAGAGAATTAAGTGCTATACGAATGTGTGTGTGAATGGCTTGTAGTAAAAAAAAAAAAAAAAAAAAAAACATTTTGAGTGTTCGCTTAAAGTAGAAACTTTATAAGTACCAGTCCATTTACTTCACAACTGGTAAGAGTGACAACAACATGCATAAATTTGCTGTCATGAATGTGGCGGTATCCTTTAGGTACTGCTGTTGTTCCCTTGACATTTGTACCTAATCTTGAATGTTGCAAAATTTGGTATCCATTCATTCACAGAATTGATTTACTTGTAAAAAAGGAACAACATTTGCAAAGCACTTCTAGTCTTACTGACCACCTCTTTATCTATCAGACACTTGTACTTACAGCTAACTTCGAATTAGCAGCTATCCTAAAGTCCTACGGGGGACACTTGTGCTGATCATACCTGTAGGGACAGAAATGGGCCTTTACTGAATCCCTGCATCTTAGAGTGTAGAAAACTGTGTAAGAAGATGGACTCAAAAATATCTTCAAAGGAGGTCATAAATATATTTGTCCAATGGAATGCAATAGTTAATTATTTTGGTTCTGGTGCTTATCTGACTGTCTGGAACAAAAATAGCAGTGAAAATTTAGTGAAAGACAGCTTGGGAGAGTGGTGTTCATGTTCAGGACACAGACAGGGAGAGGTGTTTGGAGACTCAGAGGTTGATTATCTGACCCATTAAAAGTGTTCCTATGGGAAACCGGCTGCTCTTGCTGTGCAGACAGAGAAAAAGTCATGTTCTAGCCTTCATTTGATCGACCTGCTGGTGGGCCTCGGATGGAAGCCAGGCATTTTTTTAGCCACCCGCCTCAGATGAAGCTGTCGGGGAAGTCTCTCAAACCACCGTGAACAAGTGGAGAAACCGCTGTCCACATCCAAGCTGCCATAGTCAATTAGGACCAAACATTTCAGAACACAATAGGTCTTTCATAACAAGGCATAATTTATTGAGTTTTTTTTTTCTTTTTAACATTTGCAGCTTGCACGTCAGTGCTATCCATTCAAATTGTGTTTTACTGTAATTTATTATGAATTGATTTTGCATGATTAAGGGTATATGAGTAGCCAGTTTTGCTCTGTGAAATAGCCAAAGTTAAATTCAGATCTCTAAATTATTCCACAGTGTGAAGAGAAGCTGACTTTTCATATTTGTACACTGAAATCTTACAGTGTGGATTTTATTGTAATTTGCCATTAAATTTAAATTTAAATTTAGGCCAGATTGATAGCTACTCTAGCTTGAGTCCAAAGAGTCTTCTCTAAAGCAGTTAGTCCTCCTGCCTTCATATTTAGCTGCACTCAGATGAAATCAGTCTGCCTTTACATTTCATACTGGCATGAAAGACGATGAAATTCCAGTTCAACTTTGGGATGTTATTCTTACAGTTAGTATTTTTCAGTTCACTGATGGTGCATGAAGGAATGAGCCAAACACATGCTGCCTAGAGTCCCATTCACACTCTGTCTGCTGCAACTGATTCACAACTTCCATCTCAGGAATTCTTGGCAGGACAAAACAGAAAAAAACCTGAGCAAAGGAAACCCTGTGGTGATTTAAAGCTACATAATGTCAGGCCTCATAAATGAGGCAAAGCAGGGCTCAGGATTTCAATGTTGTTTAACATGAACAGCAGAATGCATGCTGATTATCAGGGGGATTATTTTGAATTTCTTAAGTTTTCAAAAGCAGGTATGCAATGTAACTCGATTAGAATGTTAATGTTAAGTTGGATTACATGGATCAGGCTGGCCACTATTCTAAGCCTGGATCAGTGTCCATAAAGCCACAAAGAAACACAGACGACAGCTCTCATTACGGTCTTTGTTGCTGAGACCAAATTCCCAACAAGAATTGTTTTTTCCCAGAATTTCTATTATTTTTAATTGACTATATGCTTTGCAAGTGTTGCATTCTGCTCAGAAAGACTGCAACCCAGGGTAACCCCATTTATTTAGATAAAACTACAATTTGCAGTTATCCTTTAAATGCATCACAGGAAAGCATCATACATGGGAGAGCTACATTATAAGGAAAACTTCACTGAATATACGTGTGTGTGTGTGTGTGTGTGTGTCTGTGTGTGTGTGTGTGTGTGTGTGTGAAACTGTCTTAAAGACATAAAGACCTGGATGACCTCTAATTTCCTTTTTCTCAATTCAGATAAAACTGAAGTTCTTGTACTCATCCTTGAAAATCATAGAAACATGGTATCTGACAGATACTCTGGATGGCATTACTTTGGCTTCCAGTAACGGTGTGAGACAGCTTGGAGTCATTTTTGATCAGGATATGTCCTTCAATGCACATATTAAGCAGATATGTAGGACTGCTTTCATGCTTTTGCACAATATTTCTAAAAATAGGAACATCCCGTCTCAGAGTGATACTGAAAAACTAGTTCATGCATTTATTACTTCTAGGCTGTAAAAGCTTCCTGAAAAGTCTTCAGCTGATCCAAAATGCTGCAGCTAGAGTACTGACAGGGACTAGAAAGAGAGAGCAGATTTCTCCTATATTGACTTCTCTTCATTGGCTCCCTGTTAAATCTAGAATAGAATTTAAAATTCTTCTCCTCACATACAAGGTCTTGAATAATCAGGCCCCATCTCATCTCAAAGACCTCATAGTACCATATCAGCACTTCGCTCTCAAACTGCTGGCTTACTTGTGGTTCCTCGGATACTTAAGAGTAGAATGGGAGGCAGAGCCTTCAGCTTTTAGGCCCCTCTTCTGTGGAACCAGCTCCCAGCTTGGATTCGGGACACAGGCACCCTCTCTATTTTTAAGATTAGGCTGAAAACTTTCCTTTTTGTTTATAGATAGGGTCTGAACCCTTCCTTAGGTATGCTGCAATAGGCCTAGGCTGAGTGTTTCTCATTAATTATTATTAATCTCTGGCTCTCTTCCACAGTGTGTCTTTTGTCCTGTCTCTCTCCCCTCACCCCCAACCAGCCGTGGCAGATGACTGCCCCTCCCTGAGCCTGGTTCTGCTGGAGGTTTCTTCCTGTTAAAAGGGAGTTTTTCCTTCCCACTGTCGCCGAATACTTGCTAATAGGGGGGTCATCTGATTGTCAGGGTTTTCTCTGTATTATTGTAGGGTGTGTACCTCACAGTATAAAGTGCCTTGAGATGACTGCTCTTGTGATTTGGTGCTATATAAGTAAAATGAAATTGAACTGAACTAACTGTGCCTTTGCAAAATGTGGCTGTGCAAAAGAGGCATATTGTGGGTTGCACCCACAGACTGTACATTGAAGATGGATGTAGCCACCATGACTTCACTCATTGATTAGTGAAGTCCAGTTGTGAAGCCTCAGTGACAAGTTTAAAGTACATTGGGCAAACAGTTGTTGAAACAGACAGAGCAAAATTTATTTAATTATTGGACAGATTTTATAAAGTGTCCCAACTTAAAAAGGGAATGCAAATATGTCAAAATGAAACGAGACTTTAAAAACATCTGTGCTGCACTTTTAATAGGTTAAACTGGGTTCTGTTGTAGTTTTGCAGACATATGCATCTTCATTAATGGGTTTTCATTAAATGACAATGATGGTGGTATTAAACTAAAGAGCTGGTGTGCTCCTGTCTCAGTTGCCACACTCTCCCTGCAATGACACTCTTTAAAGCAGCATGTGCACCCTGCTGTGTCTGCCACCTTTAAAAAAGCTGTCATGTGGCTGGGACAAAGAGACAGTCAGGGATTTCTGCAGGGGTTATCAAAGTCTGTGCTTAGGCCTGAATACTTTAAGGGGAAGATCAAATGGAAAAGCATGCGCTTTTGTTCTGAATATCACGTCCTTCAAGTGCTTTTGTCATTCTGCAACACATCCTCCTAACTGTCTCAGTTTCCCTTTGTGGTGCAGTTCTCCCCAGCTGTAACACAATTTCTTCTCCCACAAGGACAGGATGAATATCTGTGACGTTTTAGTTGAATAAAGACTTGCAGATGATCTGTATATTGTCATGCTATAAACTAAAACAGATGTTATCTGTAGAAACAAAAGCACCTAAAGGAGCAAAAAGCCTCTGCAGACTTCCTGCATGTCTCTGCTTCCCACTAACTGCAGACAGAAAAGGAGAGTGCAGGAAGTTGTGAGACACTGATTAGCTGCTGAGACAGATGGAGTTAGCTGTGTTCCAGTGAAATCCAGCAGAATGCCCACAGCCCTGGCTCCCACAGGCCTCAGCAGAGCTCTCATCACGTAAGATGCACCCTGAGAACATGCCACAGCGAGGTTCCCTTACTTTGGCAGTTAAAACCAGGTTTGAAGGACCAGCACGAGAGTTACTTTAATTTCTCTTCTTTCTTACTTAGGAAGTTATAAGTATTTTGTATTTTGATCCACATAAATTACCAATGTTTTCTGGAAATAACAAATACTCCTCCCTGTACAGGAATAACTATTTAGTGGCAACTGAGCCATTTTTGATCAAGAAATGTCCCAGGGCCAGATAGCATCTAGGCAGGAATGTTTAATCTGTAAACATCAAGCTCCATTGCCACAGCACCCTACCCACAGCCCCAAACTGACAGAATCTGCTCCAAAAAAACATCCTTCCCCTTCATGGATCAAAGAGAGAAGTGAACTGAATGATTTCCGAAGATGATTCAAACAAATGAACAAAATTCCTCTTTCTATATGGCCAGGACAAAGATTTAACAAGCTTGCTGTCAACAGGACAAGAAATAATGAAGCACACAAAGAGCAAGTGCTCATTGTGTTCCACATTATTGTCCACAGAAAAGGATGAAGTTTCATGGGAAAGGTAATTCATGTCCTCTATCTCTTATTTGCACACCTTTGAAATTGCTGAGTGATTATCAGATTTGGAAGGTTACTTTGGTCACATCTTAATATTTTTTTTAAAACATCATTAAGACAAAATCCAAATTATTACCATTTTGGTTTGTTTATCATCTTCTACTATATATACCGTATTTTCCGGAGTATAAGTCGCACTTTTTTTCATAGTTTGGCTGGGGGTGCGACCTATACTCCGGAGCGACGTATATGTGACATTTATAACACATGAACCAAAATACTCCAGCCACTTGACATCTCCGTGAACTGCAGCTTTAAGGCAGTCTTGCGTAACCTGTGGGCGCAGTGGATGATGGATGGAGAGCACAGCTTAACGGCAACTGGGAGAATGCGCCACCCAACTTTCCTGGAAGTCATTGGATGGATCAAGAAAACATGGGCTTCAGTGACAAACCATCCTGTTGGGATTCAGAAAGGCTGGAATAATTGGAACTGCAGCTGACGACGAGTCTGACTAACGCGACACAGAAGAGGAAGCGGCGCTTCGTCTACGGAGTGTACGGAATTGTTTAGAAGTGACACCGAGGATGAAGAATTCAATGGATTGATGGTTTGGTTAACTTGTTAGTATGTTCTTTATGCTATGGTTATCTGAATAACTTAATGTTACGTTAACATACTGTAGCGATTCTCTTAGTTAGAGAGCGTGTTGATGTTGTGGGATTTCGGACTGTTCGGGAGGTTCGTGAAGGCAGCATGGAGAGAGAGAAAAGACCGAGAGCTTGCCTGTGTGTGTGTTGCTGTTCCGCTGTTGCAGTTGTGGTTGGCGTGGCTGTGGCCTACAGCAGCCGTTTTTCTGTTAATAAAGACGACCTTTGTTGTGAATATTGCCGACTTTGGAAGTGTGTTTACAACGTTACAATACCGAACACGTGTTCGTTGTGCGTCATGTAGCTGAATGTGCTACGTTAGCATAACGTAGGTGTAACCGTGTTCGTCCTGTTCTTTAATCCATTATTATTTTAAATTGCCGTTCAAGATGGAATTTGTGCTCTGGGTCTCGGATTCTATCAACCCCCCCCCCCCCCCCCCCCCCCCCAAAAAAGTGCGACTTATAGTCCAGTGCGACCTATATATGTTTTTTCTTCTTTATTATGCATTTTTTGGCTGGTGCGACCTATACTCCGGAGCGACGTATAGTCCGAAAAATACGGTAAATAGATATAGCCACTGTGATGTTACCCATTGGTTCCTGGCTTTTGTGCTTCAAAGCTCAACTGTAGTATTTTGGCTGCCACTGTGTTTATTGTTTTGTTTGTTTGTTTTTTTGAGCCTGTAGTGACCATATTTGGTTATATGCTAAATTATCAGCCAGTGCTAGCATGCTTGGTTAGCAAGCTGCATCCATAAACTATACGGGTGCAATACAGACAAAGCCATGTATTTGCTAAGTAACAATGTACTGTAAAAGAAAACTACTGCTTTCCACTTACATTTGTCAAATTACTCAACAACACTGAAGCACAAACATCTTGGATGGTCTCTTCCACACAGCAGCTCATATTACTCGACTGTTAACTCCAGCTCCAAAAGGCACCAACCAAGCAGTTCAGATCAGTGACACAAATTAGGGGAGATGAAGCCCAGCAGACAACCAACTCCACACTTGCCTGTGTCGGGACGCCTGTCGATCAAAGCCATTCTGAAATGCCTCAGGGCACTTAAGGTTTGGTGACTTTGCACCAAAATAAAATTGAAAATGTTTTTGTTTTGTTTTTTCCCCCTTGACGTTATACTTCTACCACCTAATTTGCTGCTGCCAGATCCAAATAGATTTAAATTCAGCATTCTTTGTGTGCCACGCCTTTCTCTTAAAATATCTGTGGTCAAGTAGCCATTAGAGAAAATAGTTTTTGGAATATCTCATTTGGTTTTATTTTTCAGCCCTGAAGGTTAAAAAGAGACATATCTACTTGCACAGATTCACTGCTGGATCTCCTCCACTGTCTCAAGACTACAGCCCTTCTAATGGAATTTTATTCTGGGAATCAATGTCACAGGCAGCCAAATACACATCTTCATGTGAAATGTGTATTTGTGCAGTCCAAAGAACTTGGTACTGATAGTCTGAGCCCTTGAATTCTAATCTCTTAGCATCCACTAGCCCACTGACAATCCATCTAGGGCAGGGATCCTCAAATCCAGGCCTCGAGGTCCAACACACCTGATTCAAATGACTGAATTACCTCCTCAGTTCTCCAGAGTCCTGCTAATGACTTCTATATTTGATTCAGGTGTTTTGACTCAGGGACACATCTAAAACCTGCAGGACACCAGACCTCGAGGCCTGGATTTGCGGATCCCTGATCTAGGGTGTGCTGTAAGTTTTATCTGCAGGTTAGCTTCCAGCCGTTTTTGTAAAATTTTCACCTATTTGGGACCTAAATGCAGAGACACATTACTCATATACATTTTGCATGCATGAAATGCACAAGTGTTCACTTGAAAAGTAGTCTTCTAGATTATGAAAATGTACATATGTGGTTAAGTCACAGATGTGCACGTATAGGTGAAGTGGATTGCTCTCAGCCCTTCACAAGGAGTCAGCTTTGAAGAGGATAATGGTCAGATTTATAAAGTGTTTTTTTGTTCATACTTTGTATCAGCATTACCTGTTTTATTACTCATGTATTTTGGCACACTTTGGCTTTGTGATTTGTAGTTAATATGTAGGTAACTTTATCAATACAGACATATATGATGTCAGTCAAAACCTGGCTTATGTGTTTAAAGAACTGGTTGCCCCATTGCTGTCATCAGCCTATCAGCAGAACCACTGGTTTCATTAAGATATGAGGCTCAGCAAAAAGGCTGCTACATAATCCAGTGCTAAAACTCGCATTGAAGTACAGACGTTGGTTTTCCTTTAGGTTGGTGTTCAGGAATTATTGCTTTTAACAAAATCAGACCTCGATCCTCTTACATTTTAATTTGGGGATTGGTGAATGGTGAAACAATTCAGATGCAGTCCTGATGTCTACAGCTATAACCCTCTATGTGTTCTCTTTATATGCATTTATCTTCTGTTCAAACCATTTTAGTTAGATCTTCTCAGTTTGTGTTTTCCTGTATTCAGTTTTGTGTCATATGTACGGCTGTGTGGCAGACAGTGTGCATCAAAAGGCAGGACTCAGGAGACAGGACTTAAACTCAGAGAATCTCTTCCGAAAATGCATGAATACAATACAAAACAAGGCAGGACTGGAGCCAAGAAATGCAAAAACTCAAAGACAAAAGGGGAAACACAGAACAAGGGAGCACACAGGTTTGTATTCCTTGTGCTTCGCTTTTAGTTGTGCTTCCTTTGTCTCGTCTCAGGTGATTTAGTTGTCTTGTGTCTTATTTTTCCAGCTGTCTCCACTTCCCCTAATCACTTATTGTCTCAGTCTTCCTTTGTCACTTGTTGGAGTGGCTGCCTGTGTTCCAGTTTATGGTCACCTTCCTACTGTTCCCTAGCTCCAGTGTCTCCCAGTCCCAGTGTGTTTCCTAGTGTTAGGTTTCAGTAAGTTTATACTTTTCAGTTCCCTGTAGTATTTTATGTTTCATGTTCTTTGTACCTGCTGTCAGCCCAGAATAAAAGGCTCGCTTTTAGTTACAGTTACAGTCTTCCTCTGCGTGTCTGTATTTGGGTCCTCATCTCCACAGCACACCATCTCATGACAGTATGCTTTAACCAGTGATGGACCCAGGAGATGCAGACCTTTATTAGTGGCAGCATGTAGCTCTGTCTTTTGTAAAAGAAAACCTAAGATGGAAACCATGGCTCAACCCTGAGTTTGAGCTGCTTCAGCTGGCCTTAGGGGTCCCACTGAAAGATGTGGTCCTGCCCTTTCTTACCATGTTGTCCCATGGCTGAGTGGGCCCCCAGAACTGTTACTTTGTTTTTTTGTACTCTTATACTCCCTGTTGTTGTTCTTTTGTTTGTTTGGGGTGTTTGCATTTCTTGTGCTTTGCTTTTACTTTAGGGTAAAGACCTTTCAATAACAGAGAGAAAAATCCAACAATCAGATGACCCTCTATGAGTGAACACTTGACGACACTGGGAAGGAAAAACTCACTTTTAACAGGAAGAAACCTCCGGTAGAACCAGGCTCAGGGAGGGGCCGTCATCTGCTGCGACCATTTGGTGGTGAAGGGAGGGAGACAGGGATAAAAGACAGGCTGAGAGTGGTGTATAAACACATAGAGTGAACAGGTGAGTGAAGAAGTGACACTCAGTGCATCAGCCCCCAGCAGTCTAAGCCTAACGCAGCATAACTAAGGGATGGTTCAGGGTCACCTCCTCCAACCCTAACTATAAATTTGATCAAAAAGGAAAGCCCTGAAAGCTGAAGGCTCTGCCTCCCATTCAACTCTTAAGTGTCCTAGGAACCACCAGTAATCCAGCTGTCTGAGCATAAAGTGCTCTGTTGGGGTGATCAGAATCAGAATCAGAATCAGAAGGTTTTTATTGCCATATGGGTGAACAGGTTCACAGCATTAGGAAATTGCTGCGGTACTTCGTGCTTACAGAAAAAAAAAACAAAAAACAAAAAACAAATAAGTATAAAAACTATAAGACAATATACAAGTATACAAATTGCAAATATACAGAGATATTAGAGCTTACAAAATATACAGTGCAGAGACTAATTAAAAGATAAAAGAATGTAAACTATATTCCACTAATATGTACATCAGTGCAGTCAGACAGGTGCATAGACATAGGGTCATCAGCGTTTGTGGAGGGTGGTGGTAACAGTCTTAGGGTAATTGTTCATGAGTCCAACAGCAGAGGGGAAGAAACTGTTCTTATGGCGGGAGGTTCTGGTCCGTATGGACCGTAGCCTCCTGCCTGAGGGGAGAGGGTCAAAAAGTCTGTGCCCAGGGTGAGAGTGGTCGGCTGTGATCCGACCTGCACGCCCCAGTGTCCTGGAGGTGTACAGGTCCTGGAGAGATGGGAGGTTACAGCCAATCACCTTCTCAGCAGAGTGCACAACGCGCTGTAGTCTCTGTTTGTCCCTAGTGGTGGCTCCAGCGTACCACACAGTGATGGAGGAGGTAAGGATGGACTCAATGATGGCAGTATAGAACTGCACCATGGTCCTTGCTGGCAAGTTGAATTTCTTCAACTGCCGCAGGAAGTACATCCTCTGCTGGGCCTTTTTGACGACAGAGGTGATGGTGGGCTCCCACTTGAGGTCCTGGGTGATGGCAGTTCCCAGGAAGCGAAAAGAGTCCACTGTGGTGATGGGGGTGTCAGTCAGGATGATGGAGGGTAGAGGGGCTGTGTGCTTCCTAAAGTCCACTATAATCTCCACTGTCTTCTGGGCGTTCAGTACCAGGTTATTGTGGCTGCACCAGGACACGGTGCATAGTACCAGGATATGGTACTATGAGGTCTTTAAGATAAGATGGGGCCTGATTATTCAAGACCTTGTATGTGAGGGGAAGGATTTTAAATTATATTCTAGATTTAACAGGGAGCCAATGAAGAGAAGCCAATATGGGAGAAATCTGCTCTCTTTTTCTAGTCCCTGTCAGTACTCTAGCTGCAGCATTTTGAATCACCTGAATGCTTTTCAGGGAGCTTTTAGGACAGCCTGATAATAATGAATTACAATAATCCAGCCTAGAAGTAATAAATGCATGAATTAGCTTTTCAGCATCACTCTGAGAAAGGATGTTTCTGATTTTAGAAATAATATGCAAATGCAAGAATGCGGTCCTACATATTTGTTTAATATGTACATTGAAGGACGTATCCTGGTCAGAAATGTCTCCAAGATTTCTCACAGTGTTACTGGAGGCCAAAGTAATGCCATCCAGAGTAAGTATCTGGTTAGACACCATGTTTCTAAGATTTCTAGGGCCGAGTACAGTAACCTCAGTTTTATTTGAAATTAGAAGCAGGGAATCCAGGTCTTTATGTGTTTAAGACATCCCTGCAGCCTTGCAGCCATCAACTTTATAACATGCAGCTACACATGTCACTCCTGGTCCAACTGGGGAGGGCAGAGAAATCTACAGTCAGAAATAGTTTTTGGAAAATTACACACAGATTCAATATTAACTTTAGCGACACCTGACTAATGTAAACGGATGTCATTACTGCCGGCATGAATTATTTTCCAAAGTCTGCATATATCTTTAGCCAGCAGTTTCAGATTTCCTTTTATGGTACCTGCTCTGGTCCCTGGAAGACGATCAGGAATGGTTGCTGGTGTCTCTTAGCTTCACGTTTCTGAAAAAGTGATTGTTTTGGTAGTTGTGTCGCCAAATGGGGAAAAAACAATTCAAAACGTGAACAGTTGGTGGTGTACAGAGAGCTTCTGTTTGGGTCTACGCTTCCTCCTCACAGTTACCCTTCCAACCTGATTTTCTGGCTGCCTTGGACAATCCTCCGGGGGAGAGCTAATGATGGCTAAGCTACCTTCGTCCACATCAACTACAGGGGCCTGGCTAGCTACAAGATTTTCAGGGGTGTGGAACCAGGTCTTCCATTCCCTGAGCCTGCCCTCCAAAGCTACAAACAGGCTACATTTATTACGAGGATCATCAATACTAAAGGAAGAGTAACTAAACATTTGGCACACTGAGAAGGAAAGTGTGGGAGGGAGAGGAGAAGAAGCCATGCTGCTAGTGACTTCGTCAAGATAGCGTAGTCCTAAAGATACAATAAGTGAATACTATGAATATAATTTACAGGTGATTCAGCAGAGTGTGCTTTAGATAAAGCACATGAAGATTACACAGTGAAAAAACACACCACTGTGCACTGCAACAGGAGCAGGAAGTGATACAACACCACAGTGAGAGCCAACATCAAGTGAGAGCTGTATGTGCGACGTAAAGAAATTAAGGCAAGATTAAGAAACACAGTGCAATACAGAAACATAACAAGGAGCTTGAGTGGAAGCATGTTTATCAGTTCTTTAAATCCAGAGCAAAAAAAATCTGTGTTCCTGCTGAGGTGTCCGTTTAGACTCAAGCAGATGTTGTATGTTTTATTGCCACAGAGCCGAATACCTTCAAAAGGCCCACCTGAGGGGTGGATTATGTCATCTGAAAGCTTTTAATCACCATGTTTGAATGTCCTGGAGCAAATGTGTCACATGAACTTCTTTGGAATTCACATTTACTCCTAACACTCTTTTAATGCCACTGAATTAGCACCACCTGACAGATGTTATTTTTCTATGTCTGTTTGAGCAGCTAAGCAACGTGCACACATCACAAAGCAAAACACAAACTGAGGTTTTGGCCTGTGGGACCAGCCGTGTACATCTGATCTAACCCACTGGGTTTCACTGTGAAACTAAAAAGTGTGCACCATGCATTCCTGAACAGAGATGCCAGGGAAATACTTCTCTGGGGGCTTCATGTGGTGATGCAACATGACGGTCATATTCGACAGCAGCCTTTAGAAGACGCTGTGTTGTTTTCTCCCAGCAGTCCCGGCTGGACTCTCCCCTGAAGTCAGAGGCAGATCTGCTGTCCATATGGGGAGAGATCCTTTTTCCTATTTTCTCCACAATCACTGTTTTTTCAAAATGCCTGCGAGGTTGCGTAAAACAATAGTGTACTGTCGACATTCAGCATGACTGTTGATTGGGTTGACATTTGCAGAGTTCAAGGGCAACTCATTTGAGGAGCTGTTATAATGAATTGATGGGAGAAAGAGCGCTTTTCTTTTTTTCTTTTTGTCTTTTCTTATTTTTCCTTTCTTCAAATAGCACAACTTTGAGTCTCTATTTAGCGTGCGGCAAAAATAAAACCCTGTTTTTATGTTAATGGGTTGCCGGTGACCTGCTTAATGCTGTGGGGGTCAACATAAAAGGATTGCCAACTGGTCATGTGGTGGTTCCACAGATGGTTCCTAGAAACCCCAAGAATAAACAACTGTAAGAAACAAGTGTATAAAACAATGTATGCTGTAACACATGTAACCATAATTAATAACTGTCAAAAACAATGAAATGATAAGAATGGTCCTGTTCTCTTCTTTGAGCTAAAAGTCACTGTCACCTTCAGCTAGTTCAGAATGAAGCAGCTAGTCATCTTGCTGGTTTTAGCAGAGGGCTTCCTCTATGCTGTAGAATTGATCTTAAGGTTTTACTGATTAATTATTGCTCTTGGTCTTTCATTTGTATTTGTTATTCAGTGTAATTTTGTGCTATCTCCTGGCCCTAATGTTTGAGTATTCTGCTTTTGCTTTTGTTTTGTTGAAGCATGTTCAGTTATGTTTAATAAATCATGATACCAGTCATAATTAGCCATCGTACTTCTCAGGTTTGTGCCTGCTGGGATTCTGAAATGTGCAGCGAGGGATTTTCCAAAGCAAACAGGATGTGTCACATTTACCAAACTTGTTTAACAGCAGTGACATTCATTCGAGACAAAGTTCAGAGCATTATGACGTGATGAAGTGCTCAACGCCCGAGCCTCACTGAGAGAAGGAAGAGCTGAGCTCTCCTCCAGGTGTGTCTCTGTGTTCCATTTTTAAAGGCATGCTTTGAGTGTTAGCTTGGCCCTGATAGAGGCTGTGGATGTTTGCTTTACTTGAGGGCCTATTCATGAGCTCAGGACAGGAATCTTTCTGTCAGTGCAGGGGATCGAATCAGCACTTCAGTCTTTTCTAACCACACGGGTTAGGAGTGTGAAGGAACATCTGAGGCAATTTGCAGTTGGTGATGTCAGAATTGCACAGTTGAAACTTTTGGGCTGTAATGCCATGATTTTTTTTAATATTTCCTTTTTTTTCTGTGTAAAGGTCTGAAGACACGGGGAGCCAGTTTGGAGCGATGCATAATTTGGATGCCTCCTCTGTATCGAGCAACATCTCCTAGATTCCAAAGCTCCCCGCTGAGCGCCTGCTGCTTGCCCATGCATATTTCATGAAATCAGAAGCTGATTAACCGAATGGGTGTGAATAGTTAGATCCATCAAAATAATCACTCGATATAAAGATTTCTTTTTTTAAAGTATAAGTGAAATCAAGTTTTAGAGAAGACGTGACATTTTATAAGATTGTGCATATATTTGAATTCATAAGTGCCTATTTTGCAATGTATAAAAACAGTGCATCAACAGTGCAAAAACTAAATTCTGCAAAAAGTAAAATGAAGTACTAGATACCTGTCCACTTGTTATAAGGTACAGCAGTTCTACATGATCAAGGCGTTTCATCCCAAACTTCAGTTTCCATATTGTACTTCATAAGTTCCTAGTATTTACATAAAGTAAATAAAGTTTACAGTTGTTCTCTTTTTTCCATGGACATTAACGTAGCTTCAAGTCTGAAACATGAAGTACCTTAAACCTGGGTCACCAGGTGACGACCGATATGGTTGCTAAAAGAATTCCATTTGTATAGAAGTTTATGGGCAAACAACCCTCTGCTCTTAAGTTATGTGATGCCAACATTTTCCTGATGACTTTATGGGGCCAATTGCTAGTTTTGAATTATACTGAATATAACAGTAAGTCTGTGACTTGTCACAAGTCTACCTGGTGGAGCCAGAACCTGTTCAGCTTGCCTATTTTATCAAAACCAACACTAGACTATCTCCTCTGCATCACCAAGGTGCTCAGTAAGAGAAAATGTATCTGCTGAGATGATAAATCACTGAGTAATTTGCTCATTAACTTGGTACTGCTGCCTCTGTTCCATCAAAGACTACAGGTTTTTCCACAATACGCATGCACAAACAACCAAAGCCCAGCTCCAGCCTTGGAAGTTAGCACGACTCCAAACCATGGGAATCTATTGTATCTATTGTCTAGTGTTCTGAGATATAAGCACAGACTTCTTTCACTTTGATAGGATTAAATTAATGTCCATTTTTAGATTTCTCTGGGCAAGCACTGCTTCCATTCTTGTACTGGCCACCCATGCAGCAGATACAGAGCAACATTACCATTATCTCAATTCAGCCCCATTCAGCTCATTTTTGGTCTCCTCTAATGCTCCATTATGTTTACCAGCCATTGGTTCAGTAAAGCTGTGGGCAGTAAATTAAAAACACTGGAAATGAGCTTAGAGCTGAGCAAAACTAGAGAGTTGTCTGCTTTTTTCTGCATGTTTTACAAATGATATATTTTCCTGTGTTGATATAAAAATCTTTAAGTGTGGCTCTAAGAAGTTTGTCCATATGAATCAGTGATCTTAATGTTTAGATGCAATGCAACTCACTGTGTGCTGCTACTATTATATGTTGCACATTATGATGACTTGTGTTTCTTTGAATACTATTTAATTCACCTCCATATTCACACACACGCACACACACACACAGTAGCCCATACTTGCTAATCTTAACCTTAACCTAATTGCTAAATTCCCTACTTGCGTATTTGTTCCTCAGTAGTCAACATCAAGCTATTAAACTCAATCAGTGCTCAGAGGATAAAAATCGAACATCCTGTTGACTGGCACAGGCAGCAGTCAGAGCACATGTCTGTCAATGCCTCCTCTTTACTCACTCTGCTCCATTCAAACAGACTGTGCGGCCAAACAAGGCAGACCAGCCAGTAGCTAAGTCAAGCTGACAAAGTGGCAAACACAGACCTGGCATTATGACGCTCGGTTGTCCAGTTTTATTCAACAAATCTTGTGCTGTTTGGTGAAACTGCTTTAATAATCTAAGTGGAACATTTGTGCAAAACAGCACTGTGTTGGGTAGAAAGGTGGTTGAGGCAGTGGGCTTTTGTTTCTTTCGCTCAGGTAGAAGTTTTTGATTTAGCTCAGGCCATAACTCTTTGGCATGTTCAGTACATTCATGTGCAAATCCAAACACAGATGGACTCAGCATGGATCTACTCTATGGAGGGATTAGAGCATTGATTTCAGCACATAATATTCTTATAAAACAGTCCACTGACAGCATGCTTTGCATTGCCTTATAAAGTGCCCTCAGCTACTTTACCCAGTGTTAGAAATATAGGGCAGGGCTGCTTTGTCTGCTGCAGTGCCTGGCTAAAGGAGATTCCAGAGCACGACAACACCCATTTCCCTTCTCTCGTCACAGTTCACTTTTGTCCTGCAAATCAGCCTGCAGAGAAGGCCCATGAGAAGGTCAGTCATCTCCATCTCCCCACCCTATGGCTGCACAATGCTGACTCTTTTTGCAGGCGCTAGATCTTTCTATAGTGCTGTGAGGATGCTGTCAGTCACAGACTACAGAGGATAAGTGTTTAAATCCTCCGAGTTTTGCAGGAAACAAGAATTTGCAGTTGAGCTGGTCACAGAGAGGCAGAAATTCCCCAAACCTTTCAGTCAGATTTGGAAAAAAAAAAATGTTCCCATCATATTTTATTTATACATTGAGTACACATTACAGTCTGAATATAGTTAGCCTGGAAGCAATTTAATGCATTTATTCACCACAACTTTTAGCCAGAAACCCACAGATGGACTGAATCATGAACATTCCAAAAATTAAATATCGCCATTATATTTCATTGTACTTTATTTCCAGCCATAATTAAATAATGCCATTCCAGGACAAACTAGAGTCAGTTGAGACATCAGCAGAAATGTGATTTGGATTATAAACCATTATAAAAGTAATGACACATGATAAAGGCAGGATGTGTAGATCATTTGCATGATAATCACATCACATGCAGCCCAGCAGCACACTGGTGACCTGTGTGTGAACTCCTGAGCAGATGCCGGTGTTGCAAGTGCGCGGTGTGCCCTGCGTAATGGGGGGGAGGTGTGCTGCATCATTAGGTGGCTAATGTGAACCATCTTGTCTTTTCAGTGTGGTCTGGCAAAAGTTGTGCATTTTACAATCAAAATAAAAAGACTATAGGGAGTCATCAGGTGGCACACAAACACATTACGGGACGCGACATACAACATATGGCATACTGCATATACAATTACAACAAATGCATGCAGCTTACCCATGTAAAATTTCACCTGCAGTCATCACAGAACTTTCTGTTCATGCATACTTACCTGCAGTCATGTGACAAAGAAAGTACACCCTCTTTCAGTTCTACAGTTTTACATATCAGGATACAATAAAAATAAAATTGGTCCTTACCAGGTTTATTAAATACAACCTCAACAGCACATGACATATTACACTGTGTGCTTAATCATTTAACAAAAATTAACCAAAATGCAGAAGCAATGTGTGAAAAAATGCATCCCATGATTCAGTAGCTTGTAGAACCACCTTCAGCAGCAATAACCTGAATTAATTACTTCATCAGTCCTCACATTGTTGTGGACGGATTTTGGCACGCTTTTCTTTAACACGTTGCTTCAGTTCATTGAGGTTTGCGGACATTTGTTTACGCACAGATCTCTTAAGGTCCCGCCACAGTATTTCAGCTGGGTTGAAGTCTGGACTTTGACAGGGCCATTGCAGCACCTTGATTCTTTTCTATTTTGAGCCATTTTGTTGCACATTTGCTGCTGTGCTTGGGATTAATGTCCTGTTGCATGACTCAGTTTGGCAAAGCTTTAGCCTTTGGACAGATGACCTCACATTTGACTCCAGACTGCTTTGGTATGCAGAGGAGGTCCCGGTTGACTGCAGAATGCCCAGCTCCTGCGACTACAGAACAAGCCCCAGTCATCACCCCTCCACCACCATGCTTGATAGTTGGTATGAGGTGTTTGTGCTGATATGCTGTGTTTGGGTCTCTCCAAACGTGGCGCTGTGTACTATGGCCATCAGGCAGCATGGACACTGGGCATGGGAACACAAATGGAACCTCCTAAGTACTGACAGAACCAACGTCTATGGCTCTAAATATATGTTGTGGTAGAAATTAAAGCAGATGGGGATGATGACAAGTAGATATTCCTGCCACCACACAATTACCCCACAACAGATTTGTCTCATATGTTTCCTATCTGTTTATTGGCTCTTTTGTGGCAGGCTGCCATTTTTAGAATTACAGAATTCTTCAAGAGATTTAGATTTTTTATGATTCTTTGAGTGCCGTGTTTCCTTCTTCTTCTTTGAAGATGATCTCCTGTCTTTCTTGCAAATTTCTCCATCTCTGAGAGTGAAGCTATCTCACTTTGACCTCAGCAGCATTAACACTGCAGCTTTATCGACATCTGCTGGTATGAATACACGGCAGGGATGAGAAAGAAAAAAAGGAGTTTTTTGAGTATCTCCACGGCGTTAGCTAAAAAGCAGTGTCAGGCTGCAGTTATGAAAAATGAACTTGATTGATAACATTATGCATTAAACTGCCATACCAGATTGCTCTGGATCATTTTAACCTCTGGTGCTAACAGTTTGACCCCCATGATCTCAATAAACGCTACAACAAAGACACCAGCAAGTCCTGATCCAGATGCTCCTTTGTCACCCCAAATGTGAAGTATGGCTTCCTGAAGTTCACCCCCGGCTATTTCAAAGGCTCATCTGTGTCTACTGGACATCACACTGGGCTTCCACAAATCTCACCCATGTGTTGTCAAGTCCCACTTAGCGTGATCTTTTTATGTCCCTGCAAAACCCAAGTTTGTTCTCTAAACCACGGCGCGCTTTCTTTCTGATCTTGTTATCCTACACCGTGTCATCTCTACGACAGCAGATAGAACTGCAGTTAGCTCCAGGGCGCTAAGCTGTCACAGCCAAGTCTGTTTTTATATGTAAAAAACAAGGCAGCTGGCCCATGGTACAGTAGAGTTTTGTTTTTTTTTTAAATCGACCTACTGGCAAGTTTTGACATGCCCTTCCATTGACCCAGTCCTGAACACTCGGAATCTATTGTTTTACTTCATCTCTTATCTCCACTTGAATGCAGGCCCACTCCCATGAAACGGACTTATCTGTGATCAGCGCTGATGTGTTTATCACACCACTTCACCTCAGGCCCCGACAGCTCCTCATTTGGACCTTTATATGAGCTGCTGGGTGTGGTCCAGATTTGAGATTGGGTCACTTTGCTCCAGCATGATGAGTGAGTCCATTCAAACTTCAAGCATGCCACATTTTCATCTAAACAACACTTAGGCTCCCAGTGCTCTTTGAACTCACACATCCTAATTTATGACAAATGTAAAATATCCTCCAAAGGGGCTGCTTCACATAAAAGAAAGTGTTGAGAAAGTGAGATATAAGATGAGGCCTGGTTGTAAACTTGCTTAGATTTGTGCCTGTTGCTGTTAAGGGGTCATACTCCCTCCGAAAGCTGAGAACATATTAAAAATGTGTGACGTTAAGTTAGTTCTTTACCACATGTGAATGCATAGGCACACTCAGTTGAATGACATGCATATTTATGCCTCCAGGGAGTATTGTGCTCAGACAGGTAATCCAAAACAGACTTGTGTTTGAAGGAGATTGGGTCTTTTGTGTGCAGTTAAGATAGCTCATGGCCTTGTGTCATGCATGGTCTGCAACTGGCAGGAGGCAGACAGCATCATGAGTAATGACGTGAGCACAAGGTTCTTGTTTAGCCAAGGTTACAGCCTTCAATTTAAGAGGTACATGCAAGGTCCTTAAAGTGGACAGAGGCTGAAGTTTACTCTGGGGGCCAACAACGAGGCTCTAAAGGAAATATAAGAGAGTTCAGAAACACAGTTATACTGCTTATATAATGTTTTACTGCACAAAGGATACTATGAGAGGAGAAATATAGTCTGCTTCAGCAGCTTCCTGTTTGTGCTGATATAAACTTTATGTGAGATAAAAGTAGCCGATCACAGTGGTATATGTGAAATATTAGGAAAAAGAAGTCATTTTGTGCATTTGCCTTCAGCTTCTACACAAACTTCACACTTCATCTCTACAGAAAATGGCATATCATACTTACTAATTTAGTTGTGATTCTCAGTATGGCTGTCATGCTCCATTCTGGTCAGTTTAACCTCTCAACATCCAGTGGGTTAGGGTTAGGTTTACTTCTAACCCTAACTTTGGTTGATCGGGTACAAACCACCACAGAAGAAGACATGGCGCGGTTATAAGAGCTCCTGCTGAAGCTCAGGTGGTAATTAAAATAGGACGTGTGGAACGAGGTTCATCTTTGAGTTTCTGAAACTATTCTTGTTTAGCATGTTGCTAAAGTGGAACCTAACCCTAACCTAACCCCACTCTCCTGCCAGCGATCTGGTGAATGCTACAATTAGCAGAAATTAGAAGCCACTATTCTCCATTTCTTGACAAAAAACAAAGAACAGATGTTTAACAAAACAGTTTCAGCTGACTGTACTAAATTGTCTTTTGTCACTAAGCAAATCAGTAGCTTTTAGCAGTGGAGCTTCCTCATTAAAAGACCACAAAATGCTGAAACTACTGACATATGACATGAATCTAAAGGATTATGCCATTAAGACCATGGTATGCTGAGATGAATATGCACTCTATGACACTCCCTGACAGCAGCAGCATCTCAAAAAAACTGCTCAGGAACAACTTGAGCAACTCAACAAAGACCCAGACATCAACCAGGCTTCCAAATTTTCCACTGAGCGTGATCCATGGATGTGAAGAACAAGTTTTATCCACACACCAAAACTCACCCTGCTGATTTTAATTTGTACTGCGAGCTGCTTACAGGCTGGTTTTCACTGATCTAAACTGATCATATATCAGCTTAATTTGCAGCAAAGCAAATGTATAATTAAACAGAAGATGGTTTGCAGTAACAGCAATATATGATCTGCAGTCCATTCACTGACTGCTGAGTGTATTTGAGTGCATCTAAAAGTCTGCTTCTCTTAGAAAACGAATGAAAAAAAACAGTCTGTGAAAATAAACCATTAAAGAGAACAACATTAAAATGCTGCCATGTAGGCAGGTGGGCATATTCGTAAACCTTTGGTTGAGCTCGGCTAGATTAAAGCCCACACGTGGCTTTTGGGTTTTTATGGTAAAAGCCCAAAGCCAAAATAGGCAGGACCCCTGCCAGCACTCCTAGGTGCTGGCCCATAGGTGCTCCTAGGTGCTCCTAGGCCCAAACATTATGGGCCCCATAAGGTTTTGTCTGCTGTTTCCATGGTGGCCCTACATGGGTTGCATGGACCCATGAAGGGTCCATGCATAGCCCATGCATGCATGGACCCTGCATGGGCCTCATGTAAGTCAACCGTCTGGGTCCCAGTGAACACATATTCAGGGCCGGTTAAAATCTATCTGGGCAAACCCATGTAGGGCCACCATGGAAACCGCGGACAAAACCTTATGGGGCCCATAATGTTTGCCCTTGCTTATCCCATATGGGGCCCACCTAGGAGTGCTGGCAGGGACTGTACTCACTGTTGGGTTCTGCACAGAAAGCGCAGCAGGCCTAAATTCACAGTTTGTCAAAACATTTAGCAGGACTACAGGATTACATCAAAAAAATATTGTTTTTGAAAACTATATATTTTTTCCTCATTAGTTTAATTCTCAAGCTGTATTAAGTCAGCTGAGCTACTGGAAGGAACACAACAAATCTGCATTCACACATATAGCCAATCTACAATTCACTATCTACATGTTAAAACACACGTCTGTCGTGTCTACTCGGAGAGAAATCTATTTCCAGTAAAGGGCTTTCCCCCGCTTGCGTGCCACCACACCTCACTTGGTTGAGCTAGCAGCTCATGTGCTGAAGTGCTGCAGGGGCCTGGGTTTGATTCTGCCCTGGATCATTTCCTGTGTGGCTCGTGGCTTCCAGACTGCATTTATGCCAATACAATCAACTGTTTTTGCTCTTCATGTGGACTGTTTACACGCATGCAACCAAATCTCAAATGTGATTGGTCAGTACTCAGTACTGTACAAGACAACAAAACCACTGCAAATAAAGCCTCTAGTGAAAACAACAACAACAACAACAACAACAACAAAAAACAACTTGTCTATCACCTTTTGATTTTCTTCTTCTTCTTCTTATTTTTTATAGAGATTAAACTCTGGGTGACAAATGAAATCAAACTAAGTGCTGGACCACCATGGACCACCAGAACAGCTTCAGTGTGACTTTTAACTCTCCTGAAGTGATGAACACCACTCTTCACTTGGTGTGTTGATAATGGTGGAGAGTGACTTCCAAAGGTCAGTCCACAATTTCCCATGGGTGTTCACTTGGACTGAAATGAGGTGAAAGTGAAGATCATAGTGTATGATATTATTCCAGTTCTCATGAAACCGTTCAGTGATCCTGCTCTGTGCGTGTCATCCTTGGCGTGATCAAATGTTTCATAATGGAATAAAGGTGATCAATCAGAAAAACCTTTGATTAATTTGCTTTGATTCTTCGCTGTAAGGGGACAATAATCCACAGTCCTACATTGCCCTCAGTGTAGGACTCAGTGGTTTAGGTTTTTACTTTAATTTGTCACCTGTTCATGTGAGACTTTTATTTAGGAGCTTAATTCATAAAGCATACATCCTACATAAGTAGGATTATTTATACCATATTGATCGTCACTCGTGCCTGTTTTTGACACCAGTTTTCTATATTTTATTTCTGATCAAATATTCAGATTTCATGTCGGCCTCACTATGCCACTAACAAGTCCTGGAAACGCTCCTGTGCTGTGGGTTGGGGGCATCGTCATCCTTGAAACAACCTTTTTGTCTGCTTTATAGGTTATAGGTAATTAAAATTTAGTCTTTAATTACCCTAATGAAAAAGAAATGATTTTTATTATTTTATTATTATTTTTAACTCCTGTCCTGTCAAGTCAAATCAACCCCTCCATCTTCAGCAGTTGTATTGTGCGGGCCCCTGCCCGCAGAGCCTGGTCTTCATTATGGATCAGGATGGGATCTCCTTCGGAGTCTCCAGCAGGGAAACTTTTCGTACCTCCCCCTCAGCCTGCCTGCTTGGTTCCAACAGCGCGTCGATGGTCAAAAGGTTCACATTTGGAGGCGCACAGAGGACCGGCGGCTCTCTACAAGGTAACACAAAGCAGCGTCTCTGCGCGGCTTTATTCCTTAAACAGTATTTGGAGCTTTTCACCGACAACCTGTGCGCCATCGATAAAATCAGGCCGAACTTTTTTCCATGGATGTTGCGCTGAGAGCTTCGCGCGTCGCTCAGCACAGATGAGCTTTTTTTCTGGTGTTCAGTTTTCTGCCTATTTCTGACTGCAGCCTTGCAAGCAGCGGTTAAGGTGAACAACTTTCCACAGTTATCAGGTGGAGAGAGGCCACAGGTTGCTGCCGTTTGTGTCTTATGAAGCCTTTCTGTCTTAATCTGCTGTAGTTGCAGTCATTTATCAAAAGGAAGTTACAGATGCAATGAAGACATTAAAACAGCTGTGAAACTGTAGTTATCTACAGATGGTTTGCAACATATGGTCATGAGCTTACAGAGGGTCGCTTTTTTTTTTGTTTTTTTTTTTTGTTTAAACGTCTCGCGGTGTGAATTAATCTCACTGACTGTTTTCCAGAGCGAGTCACTGTTTCCTGCACTGCAAAGATGATGAATACTCTTATTGAATAGTTTTTAAAGTCAAACCTTGAAATAATCCTCTTTTGTTTGGCCATGTCAAAGAGATGCATTACTTTAGGAAGTGTTTATCGATCAGCTGTGTGTGTGTGTGTGTGTGTGTGTGTGTGTGTGTGTGTGTAGGCAGACAGAAATGAAGGAATCCCCCCTCCCTCACAGCTCTGGGAAACACCAGGCTGCTGTGATTGCTGTGTTTGCATTCTTCTGCAGCCATTCCTGGCCAGCTTTTATTATGTCTAGTATAGCAAAGGTCTGTGGCACTTTCCCTGACACAACTGTCATGATCCTACTTATGGGTTTGGTGACAGAAAGCCTCCAGAATAGGATGAAGCTCCCACTGACCATCTATACGAAAAGGGGCAGATAAAAAAGGATAGGGTTGAAAAGTAGCTTGCACCTCTTTTCCATCAGGATGGTGTCGGATGGAAGGAGTTGTGTCTTGATACCTTTTGAGAACTTACCCGCATTTTAAAAGATTTGAGAAGCAAATGTTGCTAGCATTACGCAGCAGTTGGCGTAAATTCCAGCAAACTGCGGACAGGTTTTTGTGGTAGCTCTTACTATACTTGATCACATCAGTGGTTGTAAATTTAGGACCAGTAATTTTGAGGACCCGCGATGTTGCCTCCTTTTCGGCACTAGCACCCGTTCTTTTTTGCAGCTGAAAGGAGTGGAAATGTGGATTGGACACCAACACTGTGCTGCTGATACAGGGTTGTAAGAGGGTAGAGTGTAATAAACAGTTGCCACAGAGTGAATAACAGCATTGCATTGATGGGGCCATTACAGGCCCCTACTTTATATAAATTTGGCTTCCATCTTGTGTAGTTCCCCTACTTTTTGGATCCATGTAATTATGATGGAGTCAGATTTTAACCACCCAATTATGATATATTTTAACATTCTCTAACAGGAATTTCCTCAAAGCCTTCTGAAACCTTTTTGAAAAATCATAGTGGAAATCCCAAATAAAGGTTTCTGATAGTTTCTTAACAGTGGATATGGTGCCAAGTTTGTGATTTATGTTTTGATGTTTTATATTAAAAATTCATGACATAAAAGGGGGAAAAAAACAAAGCAAGTAGTGTTAAATATAAAACATTCAACGAGTTAAGCAGTTCAAATCTGTTAAGGTCATTCCATGTTTCCCTCATCAGATGTATTGTTCATGACTCACGGGATTACAGTGTAACTAACAGATGATGCAGGTCCTTGTTTGGAGCAGATTTACTTATTTCTGACAGCAATATTCATAACAAACTCCTGTCAGATTCATATACTTCATGTATGTCAGGCCAAGAACATAGCACTCTAAGTCTGATGTGTGCAGACATGACCTAAAAGCCAGGGAAAAATATGCCTCGTATCACTGGCGATGAATTCGATCTCTCCAAAAGTATCTTTTACAAAGAGAATAATGTGTTGTTTTCTGAGTTTTTTCAAACTGAGAACAGTATGGTGTAAAGCAGAATTAATTTGCGGCACATTCTTGGCTTTAAGTGATCTGTGATAAAATAACTGAAAGATTTTACTTTTAACTTCGATTTCTGCTTCCTGATGAAATGAACTAATGAAGTGACAACAATCACACTGAGTCTGAAACTGCAGACAAGAATCATTAGTTAAAGGAGGCCCTCAACTTTGGTCTCTACCTTGGTAATTACCTTAGAGAATGTACTTTTCTTAAAGTGTAATCACTTTCCAACAAACTCTACAGCCAAAGTGTTATGAGGCATCTCATGTATGTTCAGCTGTTAGATTGCTAGAGGTTGATTGCAACACATTATGAGAGGAATGTTTTTATGGAGATAATCACAGATGTACTAGAAATTTAGAAGCTGGGAAGATTCCAGGTTTCATCATGACAGCCTGCATAATGATTCAAAACAGTGTACTCCAGCTGATGATAATGAGGGCCATGTAGTCTTAATGTCAGAAAGATGGGGAGGCAGTAAAAATTGGACTCTTATAAGCTGAACTGCAAAGCCAGATGTTGGTCTGCTTTTATTTCGAGAAATAAACCCGTGTCTGTCTGTCTGTCCTTTCTGTCTTTTCCCCGTTTCTTGCAGAGCAGAGGTGATTCACGTAGGCAGAATGTGCCAGAATCCTTAAAGATAAACTAAAGGCTTTGGACGATACTCGATCGTTTTTTTTGATTGCCGTACGTATACCAGGCGCCATGGCTCAAGCTGAAGTAGCACTCCTGCGGTGCGCGTTGTTTTTTCTCTACCTGCGTGTCTGCTTGAGCCAGCTTGATTGCACCGGCACGGACTGTCCCCTGCTGGACAACTGTATTGAAGAAGTCCTGGAGAGTGGTGCCTGTTGTGCTACATGCTTACAAAAAGGATGCGCATGTGAGGGTTACCAGTACTATGACTGCATCAGTGCTGGATTCAAGAATGGCAAGGTACCCGAGGGAGACTCCTACTTTGTTGATTATGGGAGCACAGAGTGCTCCTGCCCTGCAGGCGGGGGTCGGATCAGCTGCCACTTCATCAGCTGTCCCGATATCCCACCAAACTGCATTGAGGTTTCAGAGCCTGCAGATGGCTGCATGCAGTGTGAACGTGTTGGATGTGTTCATGCTGGACAAAAGTATGAGGCTGGACACTCCTTCCATATTGACATGTGCCGTGTGTGCCACTGTCCCAATGAAGGGGGGAAGTTAATGTGCTACCCGGTACCAGACTGTGATGCACAGAAATTTCATAATCCCATGTTAGCTACTCCCACAGAAGATAATACAGTCATCAGGCATGATAATTTCCCATACAGGTTTGACCAACAAGGCCACACAGAGCAATTTGCCACCCCATATCACCTTCCCAATGGAAATCTTCCTCTCTTTAAATTGCCACCACTTAAAGAGGAACCAGAAGACTACGATTATGGTCCTACAGACTCTCCAGAGAGCTACCCACAGTCCCTGGTCTTTCCCACTACATCCTCTCCTTCTTTTAAAAAAGGTCTATCCGTGTCCCAAGGCTCTGCCAAACCTGATCGAGCCTCTTCTCTTCAGAGCTTTGACAGGCAAGGCAAACAGGCACTGAGAGAACGATATGGAGTTCATGACCATCCTTCAGGCAGAGAGGAAGTGACAGAAAGTCCCCTGAGACTAGAGCAGAGTACTGACATGCCACAGATGCATGCCACATCTTCTTGGCAGTCCTCACTGGGTCTAACAAGTTTGCAAGGTGTCCTTTTTAATAATTTAAGGCCTCAGAAAGATTTAGACGATCCACTGCATGCCCACAAGAGTTTGGATAGTGTCATATTTCCATTACACAGAGAATTAGAAAGTGAAAAGCACCCTGAGTTTCCACACGTGAGTTCCGAAAGTGCCGTTTATCATCAGCGAGGCACTGAAACTAAGGCACATCACAAAAGTACATCAGATAGTGTGGCACCCAGAGGTTCTATCAGTCAGACCAATGTGAGTCTTCCAGTAAGGGATACAGAGATCCAAGCCAATCAAGAAAGAGGATCAGATACAGTACATTTTCCACTGTATGCCATAGAAAGCTCAGAGGCTCCAGTCCATCCCCACACAAGTTCAAATGGTCAAAAAGAAATGGAGAGGCCAGTCACAGTTTATGATGAGGAAAGGTTGAATAATGAAGAGAAAGATGAGGAAAAACAGGAAGAAATAGTAACATTTCAAAATGTGCCTGGATCTGAAGTAAAGGATGTGCCTTACACAGCCAAGACGGTGCAACAAGAGAGAAGCAAAGAGGACTCAGAAAGCAGCATTCCAACCAGCATTTACGATAAGGCCACTATTGAGCCTGCCACTCCCTCCCAAAGGTGGCCTGAGTCCCTGACAACACCTGTATTCCATTTTATCACCACCACCCAGCCACCAATGAGAGTTAAACTGGATGAGAGTCAGCCCCGTGGAGAGCCAGATCAGATGCTGCTTAGCCTTCACAGTGAAGGCAGAGAGGAGGCAAAGGAAGGGGTGAAAGAGGCCGAGGAACATCGCCCTGTTTTGCTCATCAGACCTGAGGAGGGTAAGTCAAAAAGAATTTATGACGCAAGTGTTGGTACAGAATTGCTATTCATGTGCTTCTCTGGATCCTAGTTGATCCTTTTTTTTGGATACAAACAAAAACAGCAGCACACCAGATGTGTTTCCATATGAAACTGGGATTCAAATTGAGGTTAAAAACAAAAGGAAGCATATACAGAATCATTTTTCAACTCTGCTAAAATACAGATGTGTTAGATGTCTACCTCAGCCAAGTGTAAAAAAGTTTTGTTTCCTTCCCCTTCTAAAAACAGTAACATGTAAGGAAATATTAAATGTATTAAAACGTATACTTATTAAGCAATAGCAAACTTTTGGGGAACTTTGTTTCAAGTCCCAAAGGAGGAGGAACCTTTCATAAAATGTACTGCTGTGCTCCTTCATGGGTCGGTGTCATCTTTCCAAAATTACCACTTTCCATTATGCTGTATCTTCGCATGTCTACCTGAATTAAATAGCAAATGAACCTCGGCAGGAGAGGTATCCAAAATTAGTCACGTCCTTTCTTCAATAAGTCTACTTCAGGCTTGGATCATTTACACCAGGGTTGTCAAACTCATTTTACTTCATGAGCTGAGTTAATCTGTAGTGGGCCAGACCAGTGAAACCATTAAATAATAACCTAATAATAACAACAAGAAATACTTCCAAAATTGCCCTGTTCTTTAATGTAAATAAGAACTCTTGCATCCATGCAGTATTCTAATTTAATGAACAGTCCCTTTACAAAACAAATGATGAATGGCCTGAGATGTCAAGTTAATGTCATGTAGTTGGTGGTCACGTGACTGCAAAATCTAAATAGCTTTAAGTCTTATTCTTATTTATTTTCTTATTTAAGAATTATTCTGTTGTAATTGTGGTTCAGCAAATCTCTGGAGAATCTAGCTGCCCTGCACCTTGTACAGGGGATTGAAAGTGAGCAGGAAATAGCCAGTTTGCCCATACCACTATTTGTATGTACAAGGTTTTCAAAAGATGTGTCAGTTACTGTATTTCATGCATAAATTGAGTCACATCTCTAATTAAGCACAATATGTTTTCACTGCATTCACTCGCTAACCTTCTCGATCCCTAATTTGGTACTTCATAGGTAATATGTGAAGTTGTTTTTGGCCATTTTGTCATTAAAGTATTGGATGTTTATTCCTGAGTGTTTAGGTATCTCATGTTGAACATTAGCGGGTAGGAAAATTTTTTTTTTCATGTTAATTGCACATACTTGGGCTAACATCTATAGCACCTCATAAATCACAGGCACTTTACCTCTGAGAACTGTTTCTGTTATGCAGACTAGCATACTGCACCCGTTTTAAATACCACACAAATCATTTAACACCGTCTTCCTAAGGTATAGTTGTGCTTTCTCTGTCCTATTCTAAATACCCGGCTATATGTCATATTCATTTGGAAGGAGTGGAAACAGCCACAGGTCCCTTGGTATCAGGGCAGGCATGTAACTAGTGAGTTCATGGTCTGTCTGGAGTGGGAGTCAAATACTCCTCCCCTGGCAAACATCCTCTCACAGCAGTTGCACCCATCACCACCATCACTCACCCAGATCGCAAGGCCTCAGCTCCCCCACAGGAGGTTATAAATTCTGGTTGGCGGCCTGTCTTCAGTTGCTTTGATTTGAGATGTGTTTCTTTGTTGATAATGTTTTTGTGTGAAACATTTAGAAAGGTTATATTCCTGTATTTGTAACTTCTGCCCTCATATTCTTTTTTAAAACAATATCAGTTTATTTCCATTTTGTTTATTTCCGTTCAAAAAAGTGGAAACATTAAAAAAGAGACTAAAATGTGGCTACATTTTGAATGACAGTACTTGTTGATTACAGAGATGGTAGACTGCTACATCACTGACTGTTATATTTAGCTGGTCAGTGCCTTTCATATGGGATAGTTAAATAAGCCATGGCTGGTGCATGTGAGCTGTTTTTTGTTTTTAATGTGTTTGCAGCAGGAGCAGAACCAGATATTTGTGGCCTGAAGGGCTTACAGATACAGAGTTGCATGTGCAGTGTGGCTGCACTGTTGAAAAATGCAGGCATTGAGAAAATTAACAGTAAGACATGAACACTGTACAGTGATAAAACAATCCTGCAAAAGACAATTTCCACAATGTATTTTATATTCTGACTAAGATGTTGATTTAAACAATTTTCTGGCAAGATAAATGACATTTATTGATTCTGCGCTAAAAAATAGCAAACATCTCTTCTAGCTTATTCAGGAAAATTAAATATAATGATCAGTTACTTTTCTTTCAGGTTTTATAAATCAGTAGCTTTAAAGTAGGTATTTATTAGTTTATTCTTCTGAACATATGTTTACAAGCATCCCACACCATGGAGTTAGGGTGGGTTGTTAATTTATCATAATAATAATAATAATAATAATAATAAAAGTATAAAAATAAAAGTGTACAGTTTCACCAAACCTGAAGGTACCACAGGGCATGTCATAGTATTAGTCAGGGTAATTCATTAAAAAAGCTCCAAACGGGTGCCAGGGTGACTCAGTGGTTGAGCAGGTGACCATGGATGCTGCATGGAGGTGCGAGCGGCACAGGTTTGCGTCCCAACCTGTTTTCATTTACTGCATGTCTTCACCCATCTCTCTTCTCCCGCTCTCCCCTCTCTTTCTCGCTCTCTCTACTATACACTGTCAAATAAAGCTGTAAAAGGCCAAAAAGTAATTAAATTAAAAATTAAATTAAAAAATTTTACAACAACACACACACACACACAGTGAAGAGGCCCAGTTTAATGATTCACAGTAGTGGATAAAGCCTAGCAGACACCAATCAGGACTCCTGTCAATCAACGTGGCCATACTCATAATTCACATATCCGGGTGGATGAATTATAAAAAATTACTCCACTCGGGACGCCATCCAGAGAGGACAAAACTGTTTTTGTAACAGGCTGTAAATATTCTTTTTAATGCTGTAAAGTTGGTTATTTTAACATGGGAGTCTATGAGGACTGATTCCCAGTTGAATCCAGCCACAAACGGCACCTGGAGGAACTGCAGTTTTTGCGCACTGGCTTCACTTTTCAGCTATGGCCTCTTCAGATCCACAGGAGTTGTTCCTTACTATCCATCAGAAAGAATGCACTTTGGCATAGGCTTCAATGATTGTATACTAGAAAGATTTATTCTGCTTTTGTGAGTATTAAAATAATGCAGTGATTTTTAGACTGCAAACAGGAACTGACAATGGGACCAAAATTGCAAAAAAAAAAAGAAAAAGCAGCTTTTAGCCCACATCGTACTTTCTGCTTACTGGCCAGTTGTAAAATTACACTTCCCTTTTACAGCTTTTGGATTATGTTAAAAGAAACAGAGCATGGATATCCTCCAAATTAAAATGAGTTATCAGTCAGTATCAAGACTCATCAAGCTATCCATTTATTTCCTGTTATTCCCCCTGTGTTAAATACTGAAGAATGTTAGCAGGCAGGACTGTAGATTGTTACTCTGTGTGTGTGTGTGTGTGCACGTGTGTGTGTGTGTGTGTGTGTGCATTCAGCGCACTTTATTCAAGCGTTTTTAATTGAGCATGTGGTTGATAAAATGATCAAGTTGTTCATCTATTAGTAGGCTGGTTTTCATCAGTATTTTAATGAAATAACGTGGCTGGATAATCACCGTGCACCACGTTTGATTTATTTTCAGGCCATTTACACAGTACTTCATTGTAATAAGGAAGAATGTGTGTGCAGCGGACATGTGCTGGATCACAACCTGATCCCAAAGTTTCCTTCCAGAATGACACATTGCCGTGTCCTCTGTAGCATATATAGGAGGATAAGCTGAGGAGAAGTTATCTGTCGGGGTGGCAAAATGCTTTTATTCCAGATAAAGTGCTTTCTCCAGATAGAAACGCTGCAGACTACAGACAGGTGGCTTCTGAAAGCCTTATAGTAAAGATAGAGGGAGGGCCAGGCAGGGCTGCTCTCCAGGCTGCTGATAATGAAGTTTATCAGCAGTGATGGCATATCGTATCAGGATAGCACCAGCAAAGCATGAAGGATTTGGCAAGTCTTTAACGTCTGACACAAGTGGGGTGACTTTCTTTTTCTTTTTCAAAAACTGTCTTTGTGGTTATCTTTTTGAAGTTGAAGTCCAAGGTTTTTCGTGCACATTATCTGTTAGAAAATCATGTGCTTATGTTTTGGCATTTGTGGTGCTTTTGTGAGTTTTTCTAAAAGTCACCCTAAAAATGAATGGATTACCGTTATCTCTTAGGGCTTGCTACCACACTCATATATTAACCACAATAAAGTAATTATTTTAAAATGAAGAAAAATCATTATGTATTTGCTAGTTACTAGTTAGATATGTAGCTTACTGTGTTTTTCACTTTTCAAGAATGCAGTTTAGCACGCTGCTGGTAGTGTTGTTGAATAACATGGTGGAGTGAAGTTAGTCAAGAACCAGGTACTTAAAGTGCAGCCATTTGTGCTGACTCCAGCTTCCTATTATAATGTAGCTGCTGTAGGATTTAATTCCTGAGTGGCAGTAATCCATGCTTTTAGGTATGAAAACATACTCGAATGTATGCATGTAAAGTCCAACGTAAAAACTGAAGAGACGACATTTTGCATTATGAAGCACCCCATCAATTTTCTCCAAAATACACTTTTTACAGAGGCAAGTGTGCTCAGCATGCATTGAGTTGTGTAAGTTACACTCTGCCAGTCAGATATCCTAAACAGACTGTCAGGGAGATGAAGTGGCAGGTCAGTCAAACAAGGATGATTTATTTTGTCAGCGAGCTGCTTCACACTCTCAGTCCCTGGGCTCAGGTGAGTCAGTCCTGAAGTTGCTTTTCAAAGGTTACTGTCAAGATAAATCAGGCACAACGGCAACAGCTGTCTGAGTGTACAGTAATGTGGCTCAAATGTCCATCTGTTACATCCCCACTTCCAGATGGGATTTGGGATTCCCCTGAGGTAAAAGATTCTGATTTGCAATGGAGATTATTTTAGAAATCCAAGGAACTTTGTACACATACATGTATTGTAACTGTGACAAATACTAGACTGCTTATATATATATTAATATAAATGATGAAAGTATATTTGCTAATCTAGCACAGGAAATATAGTTTGAGAACTGTGAGCAATTTTACCAGCGAAAGCTCAAAAGAAGTTTGTCCTTCATGCTGTAAAAGCCATTTTAACAGGAGTGCAGACAACAACCTGACAAAGACTGAGGGAATGGACACAGACTAAATACACTCACCACAGGGAGAAGGGTAATACAGCACAGGGGAGGGCAGTGAAGAGAACAAAGGAGGGAAGTAAAAACACAGAAAACCACAGAAAACAGGAAAGAATGGCAACCCACTCAGACAACAGGACAACAGGATAGCACAGACGCAGGACACACTGAAAACAGAGACACTTACTTAGTGTCGAGACTTAGAATAATAAGCAAGGATCATTAAAAAGATCATGACAAAAATGTTGCTTTTGGCAGACTTGTTTTAAATTAGAAACACAGAAAAAGCTGTGTGATATGGTATTGTGCTAAAGTTTCATACATTATATCATCCAGGAATGTATTAAAGAAAACTTGATACTGACTTCATTGATGCAACCTGCTCACTCGCCACAGTAGCTAAAATCATGTGTGTGTGTGTGTGTGTGTGTGTGTGTGTACAAAATAGTTGTTTGTGTTCAATAGTCTTCTCTTTTACAGGCAGTTATGGGGACATGCGTTTGGGGATATGTTGTTGGAATACCAAAAGTGGCCACTGGCAAAAATTTGCAGCAGGACTTGGAGACCATTTGTACCAAACTCTCTTAAAGCTTCCCAGGTGTTGCCAACTTAATTTTTCTGGATTTGGTAACTTTGAAGACCCCTTTCACATTTTTTGTCACAAAACTACTAACTTTTGACATTTTTCCCTATTTTTATCTCATGTTTTCAATTTTATTTATATTGCACCAAATCACAACAAACAGTCACCTCAAAATATTGTAAGGTAAAATCCTACAATTATTACAAAAACCACAACAATCAGATGACCACATATCAGTAAGCACTTGGCGACAGCGGGAAGGAAAAACACCCTTTGAACAGGAAGAAACCTCCAGCAGAGCCAGGCTCAGGGAGGGGCAGTCATCTGCCATGACCACTTTGGGGAGAGGAGAGGGAGATGAGGCAAAAGACACACTGTGGAAGAGAGCCAGAGATTAATGATTAAATGCAGAGCGGTGTATAAACACAGAGTGAAAAGAGGTGAATGAAAAGGAAACACTCAGTGCATCATGGGAACCCCCCAGCAACCTACACCTATTGTAGCATACCTAAGGGAGAGTTCAGGGTCACCTGACCCAGCCATAAATATAAGCTTGATCAAAAAAGGAAATTTTAGGCCTAATCTTAAAAATGGAGGGTGTCTGTCTCCCATGTCCGAACTGGGAGCTGGTTCCACAGAAGAGGGACCTGAAAGCTGAAGGCTCTGCCTCCCATTCTACTCTTAAGTATCCTAGGAACCAAATGCCAGTATTTTTCGATGAATGTGCTTTCATCGAATGGTGGCTCTGGACTGACTGAATTTAGTATTTCTCCATCCATCCGTTCTCTTCAGCTTATCCTGTTCAGGGTCGCGGGGGTGCTGGAGCCTATCCCAGCTGTCACAGGGCAAGAGGCAGGGTACACCCTGTACAGGTCACCAGCCTGTCGCAGGGCTAACACAGAGAGACAGACAACCACCCACATTCACATCTATGACAATTAAGAATCTAAACCTAACCCCACTAACTGCATGTCTTTGGACTGTGGGAGGAAACCCACACAGACACTGGAAGAACATGCACACTCCACACAGGAGACCCGGGCCGAGGTGGATTCAAACCCAGACCTTCTAGCTGTTTTTGTAGCTGTGAGGCCACCGTGCTGCCAAATTTAATATCTGATCAACATTTTCGTGTATAGCAGTTTAAATTTTGCAGGATTTACCAGTGCAACTCTTTTTCATGAGTTCTCCACAGAGATATTTTAAATTTAAGGTTAATTTAGATTCATATTAATGAGACTGCATCAGCTTGAACCAAAGCTAGTCTGTCGGATATGCTTAGCCTGAATGTTTTCTTCACTTTCATTTTAAGAGAATGACAAGATCTAGGAGAAAAGACTGAAGGCTCAAGGGTGGATGAAATCACAAACAGAAAAACCCGCAGCCGAAAGCAGAAAACACACACATACACAATTTACACCTTTTTGTTTTAGAGTTTTAATGATTTGGAAAGAAAAAAGACACCACCTTGCAAACACTTTCTACAATGACTTTTAAGAGGCCTGTTGGGCCAAGTTTCAGCTGTGAGCTAACAGTCACAAAAGGCTTTGCAGCCAGTTGGTGACTAAGCTAAAGAATGACAGAAACATGCAATCAAGTATATTACTGCTGGTTTGTCAGCTGCTTGTTTGGCTTGAGAAAGAAAATTCTCAGCCTTCCTTTCAGAAACACTGGTCGCCGGGAACATCTTGACACTAATAGCTGGGGACTGTTTGCTCCAGTGCACAGTGCAGTCTGGAAGGTGCATTGGAAAGTCTGAAATCTCTGCTTCGAGTGCAGTAATTGTTGAGTCACTGGTATTCATCAACAACCAAATACATTGGGTTATTATGGGAATCTGTTGTAGCCATTATTTATTACACCTTAAAAATAAGATGCCCAACAGGAGTCCCTATGGATGTCTGAGATCCAGGTTCAAGGTCCCACACAGTCCCCAGAGAAAAAGTGCAATCAAAATGCCAATCACACTCCCGGCACTGACAGATAGGATGGTCATGGAATATGCTTCTCACAATCTGGAATGCTCACAGCTGTCCAGCCAAAGCACCATTATTTGTATCATCATTTTAACAGAATCTCTTTCAGCTCCGTGTGCTGTGCTCGTCTTCACATGTTAAATTAATCCGAGATAAAGGTTTCCGTCTGCGCACAGCTAATTACTCTTCTTTCTCTTCCATATACAATAGCAAACACTGAGCCTGAGTACTTTAGAAAAGAATGTGACTTAAGTCAAAATTTTTGGACCGTATTCAAGCAGTGGATTATTCACACAAACACCGGTTTGTATGTCTTTGTTGCTGGTAGAAGTGATTTACCTCTTTAAAGTATTACCATGAAAACTGTTCCAAATGAGTTATACAGTATAGCACATGATGACTGATATATGAAATGGTGTACCAGATGTGAGTTTGGCTGAAATAACTGAGACTGACGTCAGTGGACAATTAAATTACATCTCATCACTTACACCAGTCTCCTGCAAGAGCACGGATCAACTGCAAATGTTGACTTCCTTTATTTTAATATAAGAGATTAATCTGTGCCAACACTGGCGACTTTACTGTGGTTATTTCCGATTGTGTCATGTTTTATTAACACTGTAGCGGCTGATTTATACTTCTGTTGTGAACCTTTGTAGAGCTTTGTGGCATGAATTTTAGCTGTTGAGTAACATGTTATCTTAACCTCACCTGGTTCAGTGTTGCTGTGAGGGGAGGAGTCTGAGTCCTGCCTGCAGTGAAGGTTCAGCAACCACAAAAGAAACCAAAATGTTTCATTTTTGAAGCTTAAAAACTGGGACGGACACAGCTCCTCTTTTCCTCACAAGTTAATTATCTCTGCTCTATTTACTTCATCCACTGTAGCAGTGATGGTGTGCACGAAAAGGGACCTCACAACTGCCGGAGTGTGCTGCACTTTGGTGTCACTAAATCTGCAAGTGAGCTTGCTGTGGGCTCGCAGGGAGATGCTGCAACAGCTTTCTGGAAAGAAAAACAAAAAAAACTTTGCAGTCGCTTTGCTTCCTGTTTCAGCTTCTTTGACCTGTGACAGTGCAGAGGTTTTTTTTCTGAGTGGTGATGCTGACCTTTCAGGAGACGACTGCAGTGAGCCTAGAGCCCTGTCAAGTGCCAGTATAAGGGGTGATGGGATTGTGGTGATGTCACAGTTGGTGCAGTTACCATAAGCGAGGCTTTACCCAGCATGCTGTTTGATGGTGTAATCTTAAATGGGCAGTTGTTAGTGTTAGTAATAGTTTATGTTTTGCCCTGTAGACCGGTATAGAAGTACATCCAATGCCCCCCCCCCAAAAAAAAAATAATTATTTACACAGTGTAATTTTTATGGACAGAATTTCTAGGCGTAGCCAGGTGGCGGAAGGCTTCTTCCTTGGTGGCCTCAGAGTCTCATCTCTGCTTTTTGCAGATGATGCAGTCCTGTTGGCTCCATCAGGGGGGGGCCTCCAGCTCGCAGTGGAACGGTTCGCAGCTGAGTGTGAAGCGGCTGGCATGACAATCAGCGTGGTGAAGAGGGAGCTTAGCGTAAATGCGAAGCTCTCGATTTACCGGTCGATCTACGTTCCTACCCTCACCTATGGTCACGAGCTTTGGGTAGTGACCGAAAGAATAAGATCGCGAATACAAGCGGCAGAAATGAGTTTCCTTCGGAGATTGGCTGGCCTCTCCCTTAGAGATAAGGTGAGGAGTGCGGCCATCCAGGAGGGGCTCAGAGTAGAGCCGCTGCTCCTCCACATTGAAAGGAGCCAGTTGAGGTGGCTCGGGCATCTGATTAGGATGCCTCCTGGCCGCCTCCTGGGTGAGGTGTTCCGGGCATGTCCCACCGGGAAGAGGCCCCATGGTAGACCCAGGACACGCTGGAGAGATTATGTATCTCGGCTGGCCTGGGAACGCCTTGGGGTCCCTCCGGATGAGCTGGAGGAGGTGGCTGGGGAGAGGGAAGCCTGGGCTTCTCTGCTTAGGCTTCTGCCCCCGCGACCCGGCCCCGGATAAGCGGAAGAAAATGGATGGATGGATGGATGGATGGATGGACACAGTGTCAATCAAGTGATGTGTAGCTTGTGAAACAGCACTGAAAATGCTTCTTTTTGGTAATCACAAGGTAAAGTGAAACCATCGATTCAAAAGAATCTGGTCTTCAGACTCAAACCACTGTAGGTGGTGGGTATCTGTGATTTTCCATATTGTTTTACTGCAGCATCTGTATTAATTAAATGCTAAAATCCTAAGAATGATATCCCTTCTATTTTTACATTTCTGCAACACATTTTAAAAATTCTATTAAAAATCCAATCAAATTGTCATCAGCAAAATCAATTACATTAGGGGGAGCTATTAAAACATCCATAGCCCTGTGGTCTACAGTAATGTTGAGGCAGCCCTGACCACACCTGCCTCAGTGTGCCTCTTCTTCCAGTTTCTAAATATAAAAATTTTAAATACTCACAAATGACTTTTTTTCATTGCAGAAATAAACAAATACAGGAGTTAGAGTCATTAAGATATTTGCAGTGTGTCCTTGGCTCTGCTGCTTGCAATTTAAAGCGACACTGTTTATATTGTCCAAATGCTTCGCCGAACACCATTCACTGGGGCCCCTGGAATTATGATTATTTATACTGACTACTACAGAATGGTAAAATAATTAGTGCTGGAGGCTGAGAGGGACACATTTTTCTTCTTCTTTTTGGGGGATAGGCACAGGATTTTAGATGACTTCCATTTAGATGCAGTTAAAGCAGCAACATCTTTCTACAAGTGAAACTCTATTTTTACTCACTGCTCTCATTAGTTTGTATAAAATAGTTGTGATTCAACAAATGCAGCTTTTTTGTTCGTAATGAAATGAGCCTCTTGGACGCAGAAGCTGATACGTTTTTATAGATACCGCTTCTTTGGAAAATTGGGTAAATAGCACGAGATGAGACAGAAACTATAACTGAGCTGACAGAAGATTTGAACACAATTAAGTTGCTTTACACAAATATCTTCAGTGACCTGCAGTACTTTTATTTTTCCAGGCAACAAGGCATCAGTTTCTTTTTGTCCTCCCATGCAAAATAAAGTGGGAGGATATTGCCATCATAACATCCGTCTGTCCAGTTTTACTTTTCCAGTCTATAGACTCCAAAACCACAAGGAGTTGAGCCAAGAAATTTTTTTACCATGGGAATTTTTTTGTCTGTTCCAGGATGCGGTGTATCCACAGAATATAAGTTTCTTACAGCAAGCTTAAATTGGGTTTGATTTAATGAGCATTGTTAATATTGTTAATATTGTCCTTGGTTCCCACTGCAGTTTGGCATATTACTTAAAACAAATCTTCCATTCTTTAACAAGGCAAACTGGAGCAGATTAAAACATAATGTTATCGCAGACTCTTGCTGCACTCCTCCTGGATGCCTTCACTTTTCTGCACTTCTTCCTGTCTGAAGAATTGTAAAATATTATTACATATCTATAGTTATAATCTAAATATTTACTATTAGCTGACAATGACAAGTGATGGAGGATTTTTAGAACCATTCCTTTAGCAAAAGTAACAATAAAGCACTATGAAAACACCTCACTATACTAAACTATATTACTGGCAAACATACAGTGGCTTGCAAAAGTATTCATACCCCTTGAACTTTTCCGTATTTTGTCACATTACAACCACAAACATAAATATATTTCACTGGAATTTAACCCCTTAACTGGCAGCAAAAAAATCACCTGAAAAAAACTACATAACACCCTCTAGTTATTATTGGCTCTGAACAACCCATTTCATGGCCTGTTAACCAGACCGGTCTGGTCCGGGCCGAATGAAGTGCATTTATATGGCAAGCTAGACCCGCCCATTTTGATTGACACCTCATTCAGCCAATCGTGTTAAGAAATGGGTTTCCCAGAGCCAATGATAATCAGCGGGCATCACGTAGCTTTGTCAGGTGATTTAGTGCAGCTAGTTACATGATTGGCCGAATGAGGTGTCAATAAAAATGGGAGGGTCTAGCCTGCCATATAAAGGGGACTACAAACGGCCCGTCACCGGGCCCTGGATTAGATGGAGAGTGTTTGTGAACAGCAGTTTTCAGATCTTGCCACAAATTCTCGATTGGGTTTAGGTCTGGACTTTGACTGAGCCATTCTAACACATGAATATGTTTTGTTTTAAACCGTTCCATTGTAGCCCTGGCTTTATGTTTAGGGTCGTTGTCCTGCTGGAAGGTGAACCTCTGCTCCAGTCTCAAGTCTTTTGCAGACTCCAACAGGTTTTCTTCCAAGATTGCCCTGTATTTGGCTCCATCCATCTTCCCATCAACTCTGACCAACTTCCCTGTCCCTGCTGAAGAGAAGCAGCCCCAGAGCATGATGCTGCCACCACCATATTTGACAGTGGGGATGGTGTGTTCAGAGTGATGTGCAGTGTTAATTCTCCGCCACACATAGCGTTTTGCATTTTGGCCAAAAAGTTCAATTTTGGTCTCATCTGACCAAAGCACCTTGTTCCACATGTTTGCTGTGTCCCCAACATGGCTTCTAGCAAACTGCAAACGGGACTTTTTATGGTTTTCTTTTAACAATGGCTTTCTTCTTGCCACTCTTCCATAAAGACCACATTTGTGCAGTGCACGACTAATAGTTGTCCTGTGGACAGATTCCCCCACCTGAGCTGTGGATCTCTGCATTTCGTCCAGAGTCACCATGGGCTCTGTAGTCAATAGGAATTCATTCTGCGATCCCACCCACACCAACACAACACGGCACACAGCCATAACAAATGGTACACATGTTTATTCTGAACCATTTTAAGATATTCAGATCTCTGGAAAACCAGTTTAGCAAATGTTAGCATCCAAAAAGCCAACAACTTTGTTAATGTTCTTTTCTACTTTAATGATTGTACTGCTTTAAATTACAATACAAATGCAAAATCTGAATGCAGACACAATACCATAAACTTCATATAAAATATTGTGGTTATTTGGATCACTGGTGATTCAGACCTTACAGGGTTTAAATAGTGAGCATTAGCCCACTTGGGGACAAGTTGTTGTTTCTAGTAGTGTTCCCTTTGCTAAGAGGTGGCAGAGTAAACATCCTTATATGATACAGCACAGGTTAACTGCAGTATGCTGGAGCCACTCAGAGTACCCCATGTAAAGGTCTACATTTGACCCTTGCCAGATCAAGCGACTGAAGTCACAAGGTCAAAAGGAAAACCTTTAAATGAAGTCCGCTAGGCTCTGCAGCACCCACATGAGCACCCATGAGATCTTCATGTGCCCAGATTTTTGTTTCTTGTTTGAAGCATGTGTGTGTGTGTGTGTGTGTGTGTGTGTGTGTGTGTGTGTGTGTGTGTGTGTGTGTGTGTGTGTGTGTGTGAGGGAGAGAGAAAGAGAAAGTGGCATAAATGAGAGGGTTGTATTATTGCTTTAGACCCAAAGAGGCATAAGCATGCACTACAAACCCCTACAGCTCTTGCATACTGTTGTCCATGGATAATGCTGCCGTTTCCCTAAGCATTGCTGTTCACTGTGTGAGCCCGACCCACTGTATGACCCCAATCACCAAAACAATACCCCATTCTCTGCAGCTAAGCACACAGACTACACAGATGACTACTTGGAAGTGCTGTCCACTAAATATTTTACTTTGGGATATGCTGGTGTAATGGCTGTTCCGATATTTACGTAGTGACCCACATCCTAACTTGGAGTGATCCCATTTATGACACTGTGACATAGTGACAGAGCACAATGTAAGGACACGTAAAAGGACCTCCACTGGCTCTGATGTTGTTTCTTCATCACAGAGAGGACTAAAGCTCAGCTCTGGAAATCAGAGACAATTTTTTTTTTTTTTTAATATTATTGTTATTCCCAATATCTGAAGATGCCTCTTAAGATCTGCATTCAGAGCATCTGGAATAGATGTTGTGAATAATGCATGATATTGATTTTCATCTCCTGTTACATTTCTTGCATATCTGCTTGATGGCTTTCTTTTACATATCTTAAGTGGATCTGTGAAAGCTTTCCATCTGTCAACTTGCTGTCTTTCACTTTGTTCTCAGCTCATGTTAGGGCAGAATTGCTTGTCAGGAAGCAAATCATCTAAATAAAAAGTGGATGACGACGATATAGTTGGCTCCTAATGGTAAATGGACTGATACTTGTACAGCGCTTTTCTACTCTTAAGTGAGCACTCAAAGTGCTTTACGCTTCTGCTCATCTGGGAATGTGGAGAAATGGTTGAGTCTGATTTTGGTACTACACCAGCTACTGCATTTTCAGCGGCGCCTGCCAGCAGTAAAATGGGGGCATCAGTTAATCATGCAAAAAATGCATTTGTTTGTGTTTGTAGGACTTCATCATGAGACAGAGTCAGCAAATGCTTGGATCTGCTGTTAATTGCAATAAAAAAATCTTTTTTTCTTCTAGATGAGGAGTAGGGGTAATTGGGGAAACAGAAGATTGTTATTTTTGCAGCAAACTTGACAACAAGTGTTGGATCATAATGGGAACACGTGAAACAGACAGTTGAGTGAGAAGTATCCCATTATACTGTGGTGAGTGCCTTTTTATAAAGGAAACCACCCTTAGGTCATATGCACACCCATGGCATATCAGGTGTGCATATGATGTAATGCACACCTCCACATTAACAAAATACAAACTACTAGCAGAAATGACACAGTCTTATCAGGGTGACTTACATCAGGAAGTGGCCAGTCTGTTCAGTGCCAACTGCCATGCTGTCAGCCTTTGATAACGTGCATTAAGTCCACCATTTGTTAGGCTTCCATTTGCTCATATCTTGCATTTGAAGATTTTCCCTCACTGCATCCATATCCTGGAAACTGCCCAGCTGATCAATCCTGGGAGCATCCCCCACTTCTGTGCCCCCCCCCCCCCAAAAGTAAATTCAAAGACCAAATATTGTCTGAATTTAACTCCTCAGTCTCCTACCCTGAGAGCTAGCCTGATAGCCACCTTTCCATTTTAACTCTACCCTTATCAGTGAGAAGACACAGGATATGCTGAGAATCAAAAAATAAGGTCAGATAAATAAAGATGAACATGTAACTGGCCCACACTTTGGGAATCAGTGTATTAGTCTGTTACTTGTTCCTATTTAGCAGATATGAGTATCACACCAGCACAGTTTATGGATGCAGCTTTTCTAACCAAACTTGCATTAGCTGATAACTTAGTAGACCTCCCTCTATCCAGATATCCATACTTCTGGCTCTAAAAAGCCCAGATAGCAGGGGCCAAAACACTAATGTGGGGCTTCAAAAAGCGGGATCCAAAACCAGTGGATTATGTCACAGTGGCTGTGTCCATATTTTATAGACATTCTATGGTAAGAATATTAAACTTAGACTTGTTTAATGTAAAGTGATTTAGTTCACAGAGGGAAGAAATGCATTGAGTCAAAACAAACATAATAAAGCATTAGCATTAGCTTTTAAATATAAAAGTGAGTGCTGACTAAATTAAACAATGCAGGTGCACAGCATCTGTGGTTGTCATGTCTGCCTGCAGCTCTGTTAAGATTAGGAAGTATTAACAGTTCTCAGTGTGCTTAGCACAGACAGTATGTGCTGTTAGGGCTATGTAGCCAGTGCAGGATTAATTTGCTAGGGAGCCGGGGGGGCTGCGTTCTCTCAGTTTTTGTGCATTGTATGAATGTGTTGTTGGGTTCAATTACTCATCAGACCATTTGAAACTCTATTCTTAAAGTGTGCTTTAGTTTAAAGTGACTACCATCTGTGTTTATACTAACAATGTACCAAAGACCATATGGCAGTGTGACCAGGATTGCTCATAGCAGTGAACATGCAAATCCAGCAGCCTATCAGCTTTTTGGGTATCAAGGTTGCCATCATGCTGTTTTTACTCTTCTTTCCCAAATACATATGAAGGGCTCATGTATCAACCTTCTTACCATGATATATTACCCCTGAGGCATGTAGAAAAGTCCACAGAGAATTAAGCCACAGTTAAGCTGAACCAAAGTACCAGAGTACTTCTTTTGTCTCAACAATTCTGGGTGTGTCTCTGGACTCAAAGTCCGACAGTTTTCCCCACCATCACATAAAGCCTTACATAAATGTTTCTCAATATAAGTATATTCACAATTTGGAGGAACTTGTGGACATAAAACCAAAGGAACACAAGACATAATTTTATCATCTAAAATTAATAACTAAAATTAATGTTAGTTGAACTTAGAAATACTTATTTCCCTCACTCCCGATAGCATGTGCTAACTTTTTGCTTTTACAGAAGCATCTCTGGCTTCTTGATAAATACAAGTTCAGTACTTATTCTTACTCTCCTATTTTTTGGAGAAATATATCTGGCATTTTAGCTGCTAAATGCTCTATTGCTTTTGCCACCTGGTTGCACTGTTTAGGGCAGAGTAAGGAACATTAACACTTTCAAATACTACCAAAACTCTTCACACTGCTATGATTGGCAGGTCTGAGAGTTTTGCATTTTGTTACCAAGCTGGTCAGCGCTCTCCAACTCTTTTCAAACTGTTTTCAAGGCCACAGCTGAGGCCTCATCCCGACTGCTGCTGCTGCTGCTGGATTCTTCCCAACGTGAGCCTTCCTGATGCAGACTGCTTTGAGCATAATGCATGTTGACAGAGGAAGAATGTTCCAGAATATAAAGGAAATTACTCATTGCTGACTTTTGCTGTGAATACGTTTAGAGCTTATGCACCACATCGGTGTTGTACTGCAGCAGTTTATCACATTTGCGCCTGTTTGATGTAGACTTACAAAGACGGCAGTGAATTAAACTTTTAGGTCAAATTTGGAACAATGACTTGAATTTTAAGTTGGAGATGCCCTGTTGTCTCATATTCAGAGGAAAACAGCAGCACTGATTTCCCATGAAGCAGCTGGAGACAAACCCAGGGGTGCCGCTATGGAGAGGAGGCTGTTGATGGCCGTCTGGGGCTGACACGAAAAGGGTTGACTGGTGGTTGGAGGCCTGATGGGAATGCTGGGCATTGCAGGAGATTAGCATTTCTAAGTAATGAAGAATAACTGTAGAGAGCAATAACAAAGTTGCTAGCGTCACAAACAAAAGGCAAAGTTTGAGTAAGAAGCACGGCATCTCTAGCTTTGTCTCTGAGAAAGGCAAAGCAGAGCTGTACAGGGGTTTTGTTTTTGATTTTCATCAAACCACAACTCTGACTCAGTGTAAGGACAGGCCTTTAAACCCCCACGGTTCGTTATGTTCTCATCTGCTTTACAGATGAAACCCTGTGGGGCTGAGTAGGAAGAAAGGCTGAGAAGAAATGGAAATGATACTCACATATCACTGTGGTTAAACCTTACATGAGGTTTGTTGGGAACTTTAATGATCCTTACACTGGCATTAAAAATGTATTAAGAGAAGACTGTTGGTCATGACCTTTGATCACATAACCTTGAAGAGATGCAGAAATTCCTCAATAATGCGCCAGTTTTACTGGCAGCACAAGATGCAGACACAAAATATTTCATCGAAAATCGCACCGATCGCTTCGGCTGAAATTGAAAAGTGGCTTCTCTGCAAAACAACGGTTTGAAATGGTTGGCAGGTGGGATCTTTGGCTAGCAGTGTCATCCTCCCACAGAAAACAGAAAATGAACATGTAGAAAGTGAAATGGAGACCTTCTGTGAACATGTGGAGCTCTTTCCATCTTCTGGGGTTTCCCTAAAGTCTTTTATCACAGTTCTGTGACAGAGTAATAATTTGAAGTGAAGTTGGTTCCAATAAATCTTATTATCACTTATCCATCATTGCATGCTAGTCTGACCCACTGAACTAAATGCCTGTCTGGAATAGATATGCTAGGATAAGAGGAGGGGGTGAGTTATTGGAATACAGCCCAACTTTTAGTTCAGTGAAGAAAAAAATTGATAAAAAAAAGTTTCCCAAACTGAAAAAACTGCTTCAAATATGAAAACACTGGTGGTGCTAGGGCCATGTATTGTCTGTGATAATGCCTAAGAGGAAGGGGCTATGTTCCTCTATCACTCTACTCTGGGTATAAAAGTATAAGAGTTGAGAGCACAACATAAATGTCAATACATAAAGATTCTGGGCTTTGCTCTTAACAAGTTCTTCAGTGGTGGTGGTCACTGTTCAGTTAATCTACTTAAACATATTGGACAGTAAATTAACTATTTATAATACAGTTATTATGAAAAAAATGGACTGTGCTCCTGATAAGCATGTCAGCATTATTAAATATTTATCATCTTCATCAAATTCCTCCCACACTCACCTGGACTCTGCACGTCACAACGTAAGTGGACTGATACAGGAGAGCAGTTACAGTGTAACAGCAGAGACAAATGTGAACGTTTAACCTTCATAAAACTAATATTCAATAATAATCATGGCTTCACATATTGTAATGAATGGAGAACTCTCTGCTGGTAATGTGTGGTTATATAGACTGTTCACATTACTGGGATGTCAAATATTGGATACTAGAAGCTGATTTTTACCAGCGTGACACTCTGGGTTGTGGCATCAGAAGATGGATCTGCCACTTCTGGAAATGAAGGGGTACATTTAACCCAAACTATGATCTTTTCCTTAATCTAAAAGTAGTGGATTAGTCAGTTGGTCTGTTGGTTCATAAACATTTAACTTATGCCACCCCCACCCCTCCAGCTATTGAAGGTGGTGTAGGTCTCTGAAATAGGAATGCTATCTCTTTCCAGCTAATATTGCCATGGCTGGTGTTTCAGGGACTACTGCAAAATGATAACAGGCTTGGGTGAGCTTCTTCATAGTTTGAGTGTTCTATCTGTCACCTGTGAGATTGCCAAAAACCAATACCATCAGCACCTGGGTGGGGTGGGGGTTAACATAGTTAGCACTATCCACCCTCCAAAATGTGTGGCCCTTACACGAAAGTGTTCTCCTCCACTATCACCACTGTTGGTGAAGATGAGAGACAGACATAAGTTCCAGTAGCCTCATTCACATCAGCTCGATCGAAAAGCTTTTGGTGATCACCATCAGTGATCCCCAAGGTTATCGCCAGTCGACACACTCAGAATGCCTTGTGCATATCGGTGATACACAGGTCTGACCAAACAATTCTGATTTTTAATGTGGACGAAAACACATTATGTTATACGACATATTAATGGTTATATTTTCCTCAGTTTTATTTACTCGTACCATTAATTTATACTTCCTGTAAACAGGTGTTTCAAACAAGACGAAACCCAGCAAGCAAATGGGCATAACAGGACATATGTAAAGTGAGAAACTCTGAAAACCTAACGAGTAATAAAAAGTTCAGAATCACAGTACTCTGAGGTTGCTCTTCATCCTTTCCTAGAACTCTGTATACTTTATTTTAGGAACTTTTCATCTAATGTTCTGAAACCTGAATAATTTTCCTGCTGCATTGAATGATAACTTTGACTGTCTCCTCATACTGATGTGATGAAGAAGTAAGTCAGTTCTGCTCTGCCTGCTTTATTTATTTAGGAAGCATATTGATGAATAAGCATCACTGTGTGTTTTTTGGGGCGAGAAAAGCCTGCGACTGTGCCAGAGCCGGGGGAGAGGGGGGCAGTTAGCATCCTTGCTTTGTTCTGAACCATTACCCGCTCTGGCCTGCTCGTACTATCATTACATCATAAAAACGTTGCTGCCTGAGTGCCTCTCGAGTCCATTCATACTGACTGCTCAAGTAAACAAATCCAGAGGCAGGAAACACAGAATCCATCATGTTTTATGTGAAAAGTTCAGCAAGACAGTGCTGTTTTGTGTTGGGGGTTTTTCTCTTGTTTTTTTTGTTTTTTTTTTTTTTTTTTTTTTTAACAGTAATGAATATGTTTATATAATGACAGGCATTAGCAACTTTCAATACATGGCTTTGTTTTGGCAGACCCACAACTTTCCTATTTTAGTTTATCCAACAGGAAGCCAAAAACTGCTGGATAAACTTACTCTGTAGTACAGCACTCAGTGCCAAAGGGTGCAAAAACAATGGTGACTGAGTGGAAAGCAAAGAGGACCATTTAGTGGCTAAAATGCTATACAATACCAGTCAAACATTTGGACACAGTCACTCGAGTGTGTCCAAACTTTTGATTGGTACTGTAATTGCTTTTTTACAGCAACAAAATACAGTTGGAGTTTGGTGTCTAGGCTCTGGGCTCATCATCTTCTGCAAATATGATACCTATGGAAACTGGGGAATGATTTGTAAACATATCCCTGGGGCCCACAGGTGGATGCTATGGTGGTGGTGGAAGAGTTGAAACAGCTTGGCAGCAGCAGCACAGACGTGACAGAGGGAGAGATGGGAAATTCTGCAGCTTAAATAGACTTTCAAATTGTGTGAGTGTGCTTGGTATATGACATGATACCTGACGATTACCTGCCTGAACTTGCTCCATCAGTGGTTGACATTACCTGGCTGATATTTCTGGACAGCCATGAATCCGTGTCATATATTAGTGATTAAATATATCACTTCATTAGTTCCTAGACCATCCACACTACAGGCACATTATAAGCAGCAGACATTCATTACGTCATGTGATGCTGTTGGTGTCTGGATGTTGTCATTCATTCTCAGGTGGTGAAGATGGGTTCACTTGTGTCTCAGTGTGGTGTGTGCCAAGCCTGTGTTTGGCCAGACAGAATAATGATGGCCGAGCAGTGTGAGGCCGGGCTAATCTGCCCAGACAAACCCCGTGGGGTCTCCTTAGGTGGACGGATGCCTCTTATTTTCAGTCCATCTGCTACATGACAGGCTGGTTTGATGGGGAAGGCAGCACTGCCATCTCAGCAGCTGTTTTGACCCTTTTAACATCAACAGAAGTGTGGTTTCTAAGCTGTAAATATATGTGCTCGCTTCCTAATTAGAAGGGTACTCCTGACTGTTAAGCCGTCTCTGACCCTGCAGACGAGCACCATGTTTGGCCTTTGGCAGGAAGTCATGGAACTTTACATAACAGTGAAACATTACATTACTTTCAACATTCCCCCCCAAAAAATTAACCTCTCACTTGTACTCTATAAAAACCCAGGTTTGGATAATGTTTTTGCTACTTGAAAACACTGAAAATATGTATGCTTGCTTAACTATCTCTCCATTTTAGGGTCACAGGGAGATGGAGACTATCCCAGTTGTGATAGTGTGAGAGGCAGGGGTACATACTAGAGATGCTGTCAGTCCATCACAGGGCTAACACAAAGAGACAACAAAAACCGCCATCTATTTAGACTCACCAGCCATGTCTCTGAATGAAGCTGAAGTACCCAGAGAAAGCCACACAGCCAGCCTGGAACTTTTGTGCAGCTGATAGTGCTATTCACTGCAGCACTGTGCCAAACAAGCCAAAATATGTCATTAACAGCCACTTACAAGAACTGCAAATCTTCTCATTTCACAGTTCTACTTCTATATTGCTCAGTCAGTTAAAATTTCCAGCAGTAGTTGATGTATTTTAAAAATATTTTATTTATTTTTAGTGGAATACATCATGGAATAGTGACCTATCAACATTCCATGAAGGAAAAATGAGCAGATTCAAATTCCTTGTTCTGTCTGACCAAGAGTCAAAACCCCAAAGATCTGAGGTTTAGTATCATTGCAAGCAGACTAGTGCCTTTATTATGTAGAGGTCTACGGGAAAATGACCATTTAGCTCCCTTGATTTACAGACTAGAAGCTATAATGTTAAATGGACTAGCTCTTATATAGCACTTTGCTACTCTAGCTGAGCACTCTAAGCACTTTATACAACACGTTTCCATTCACCCATTCATACAAGGGCTTCCTTTTACAGCTAAGTGGTTACTATCTAACATTCACACTGTTGACAGTTGCATCGGAGAGCAACTTTGGGTTCAGTATCTTGCCCAAGGATACTTTGGCATGCAGACTGGAGCAGCCAGGAACCAAACCACCAACCTTCCGATTAGTAGAGTATTAGTATCCATGGACAACAGTGGCTGTGGCTCTACCTCCTGAGCCACAGCCACCCCTAAGCAGGGTATTTTTTCCTGTGACTGGCAAGTTGCAAGTCTATGCAAACAGTTTCTCAGTCAGAGCCAATGCATCCTCATGACATCTGGTATCTAAAAGGCAAGATTGTAAGTAAGCTTACCTTGAAGCCTCACAACAGGACTTGACTAACCAGTGGTTGATGTCGCTGTGGTTAGGTCCTTTTTGGAATGCAGTCCATGGGTACAGCAATTTAACCCAGGCCAGCCACAGGGTTTGTAATGCACTGGCAGAAACCCAGAAAAGTCACATTTTAGAAGCTGGAGCCATTACTTATATTTTTATGTGATATTTCTGCTTAATAAAGGCAAAAAGGTGTTTCTCCTGCTCCCTTGCTCACAGGCAGTTGCCACAGCAGGTAGTTCCGCATGTTTGATTTGGCAGAATTTTACACCACATGCTCTTCCTGACACAACGCCCTGAATTAAACCAGGGGTCTTTCACTTGTTATGGGAACGTGTAAACCATTATGCTCTGGAGCCACTGTTTTCACATCATAACTTATTTCAGCCAAAAATTAATTATTCAGTTATTTCAGTTGTTTTCAGCTCTAGAGTAAGGGTGAGTTCTCTGTGGATGTGGAAATACTGAAAATATCATGTAGCCTACATGAGGGTCAGAACGTGCCTAACAAACAAAACAAAACAAAACAAAAAAATCACAGATTTTAGAAGAAAATCATTTAAAGCATTCTCAGCAAGGACACAGATTTGACAACAGCAATGCTTTAAGACACACAAAAGCTGTGGGGCTAAAATGAGAAGCTGCTTTTACTTTCAAGTATCCGACAAGTTGATGCTATTTTCTGAAGTCAATGCTTATAAATTATGCACAGTAAGTCTTTGCTTTAAATAACTGTTTACCAAGCTTTAAAGGATCTGGGACTGGGATGAAGCTGAATGCAGTCAAGTGAATTCAAAAAGAATTTTAGAGTGAAGTTCAACTATATTTCTGTCTTTTCTGACATTATGGTCCCTTTTTTTTCTAATATGAATGTATGCCATGCAAATGGGATTAGCATAGTTTCAGACAATTATGCTCTGAGGTGAATATGGTGGATATTACATGCATGCAGGAAATGGCTAAATCTTATCACACTGCTGTATTTGACACCATGTGGAGCCAATTCTCTGATGTAGCTGGTTTTAATTACAAGAAATAAGCTTCATGCTTCAACAGAAATCCACACAGTGAAATGTAATTAGGTGTATGTGCGTGTGTGTGTGCGCGCGCGTGTGTGTACCACTGATTTTTAATGTCTACATGCTTTTATGCATAGAAAAGTATGAAAGTTATTAAAATTCTTTTGTTTTTACTACTGTTTGTTGCTATTGTTGACGAATTAGGTTCATGTCCTCAAAGTTACAAAACAAAGCTTCATTTCACAGCAGCGTGAGTATGAAGAATATGCAAATTCTGTGTACTGTAAATAAGCCAAAGAAGGTTTGGGTTGAAAAACAAAAGCTCTTTGTCAGTGGCTTTTCTTCAAAGGGCACTGAGTGAAGTTTGAAGTTTGGTGTGTGTGTGTGTGTGTGTGTGTGTGTGTGTGTGTGTGTGTGTGTGTGTGTGTGTGTGTGTGTGTGCGCATGTGCTTGAGCATTCATGCTAATGTGTGGATAAAGGCAGCAGGGTGAGACGGCTTTGGGGTCTGATGTGGAGGTGATGGGGAGGCTCTTGGCTCTCTGTAGTGGCAGGCAGCAGTAGCAGCAACAGCAGTTTGTCTCACGGTGTGTACACCCCCCAACTGAGCTTCATGCAGTGCAGCCAGGCTTGCTGTTACATGCTCACTGGAGGGGGGTGGAGGTAGAATGGGCATTTAAGTCTCTTTTGGGACCTGCAGTGTGGCAAAGGCTGTCGCTGATCAGTTTAACGGCTGCAAAATCAGTGTCCTCTTGATGTAGGCAATCTTTGCTTTAATTCAGCTAAATGGAAGCAACAAATTGAGTTAATTTTTTAGGATCAACTGAAAATTGATGCTGTGAAGTTTTAAAATATGAAATGCAGTCATTCATTGTGGGGATTTAATTGGTTCCTGGTGCAAAATGTGTTCTATGCTCATTTCCCTCAGTTGATGACAGTGAAATGATGCACGTTTTTCCCTCTAAATAAATTGTTGCTGGTTTTAAAGAGGAGCCATTACTGAGATTTTATTTTGGTATTCTCTCAGTGAATGACTAAAATGGCCAGTTAATGATGGCAACTGATTTAATTTACAACTGCCATGCCAGCCTCAATAACCAGAACTACTTTCATGTGTGAATAATAAACCGTTTCTGCTCCCCAAACAAAGAGTACTACAAGGTTATGGGCCTCAATTTTATTTTATTTTTTATTTTATTAACTCCTTTTCTTAGACACCACGTTTCAGTCAGAGGTACATTCATTAGAAAAACTGATCATTTGTCACAAAGCGGTAGTGTGTTTAGATTTGGCACAAAACTGAAAATGGGCTCTCCAACAGGCTCTGCTGTTTGAGGGAGCTCTCTGTGAAGCTGCTGAGGAGTCTAAATCCAAATTAGTTAAAATACAGAAATATGCACTGATGAGACATTGTGACCACAGCGCAGCATTTAAAAACATTTCCTACTGACTCTCAGCTCTTGTTTTTTTACAACACTGTAAGCATTTGGGACCTGAGGAAATCAAATCAAATGCTGTAGTTCTGAAAATAAAACATTTCTTGCACTGTGCAGGATTTCTGCTGCTGAATAGCTCCATATCTGGAGCAGGCAGGTCAGTTTAGCACCTGGACTTCAGAACATAGTTGTTGCAGAATGTGGTTTAGCTCTGTCTTGCTGAATTAAGCATAGCCTTCCCTGAAAAAGTAACTTTGGGATGACAGCATCTGCTCAAAAGCCTGTGCATATTACTGTATCTGGTATTAATGGAGACTTCATTTTTATGCAAGTTACCCCTGCCATATGCTCTAATACACCCCCATGCCATCACAGATGCTGGGAAAGCTGGATGCCTCAGGTCATTTTAAATTAGCGGCAGTCTTTCTGGATTCTGATTCTCTGTGGATTTGGTTTATATATATATATATATATATATATATATATATATATATATATATATATATATATATATATATATATATATATATATATATATATATATATGATTTATTTCTTATCTTGGTAGAGTTTTAAGTTGCATTTGTAGATCCACTGATCGTGGATAATGGTTTTCAGAAGTTTTACTCAGCCAATTCAGTGATTTCCATTACAGACATTATCAGACATTATCAACCATCTGCAAAGATTTTGAGATTTTGTATCTCGTGTATAAAGATTTCTTTTAAATCTACATCTGTTATTTAGGAAGAGTTATTCTTAAAGTTTTGAACTGTCTGCCTATGCAGTTTATCACTGAGTGGTGAGTCCCTTTACATCTTTGCCTCTGAAAGACTCAGTCTCTATTAGATGTTTGTTTCCACAGATCCAAATTTTTGGAAATACACCTACATTACCAAAAGTATTCACTCTCCCATCCAAATAATTAAATTCATGTGTTCCAATCACTTCCACGGCCACAGGTGTATCAAACCAAGCACCTAGGCATGCAGACTGCTTCTACAAACATTTGTGAAAGAATGGGTTGCTCTCTGGAGTTCAGTGAATTCCAGCGTGGTACCGTGATAGGATGCTGCCTGTGCAAGTCCAGTTGTGAGATTTCCTCACTACTAAATATTCCACAGTCAGCTGTTATTGGTATTATAAGAAAGTGGAAGCAATTGGGAACGACAGCAACTCAGGCTGGTAAATCACAGAGCGGGGTCAGTGGATGCTGAGGCACAAAGTCCTCAGAGGTCGCCAACTTTCTGCATTGTCAATCACTACAGACCTGCAAACTTCATGTGGCCTTCAGATTAGCTCAGATCAGAGAGCTTCATGAAATGGGTTTCCATGGCTGAGCAGCTGTATCCAAGCTTTACATCACGAAGTGTATTGCAACGCGTCAGATGCAGTGGTGTAAAGCACGCCGCCACTGGACTCTAGAGCAGTGGAGACATGTTTTCTGGAGTGACGAATCGCACTTCTTCATTTGACAATCCAATGGATGAGTCTGAGTTTGGCAGTTGCCAGGAGAACGGTACTTGTCTGACTGCATTGTGCCAAGTGTAAAGTTTGGTGGAGGGGGGATTATGGTGTGGGGTTGTTTTTCAGGAATTGGGCTCAGCCCCTTAGTTCCAGTGAAAGGAACTCTTAATACTTCATCATACCAAGACATTTTTCATGCTCCCAACTTTGTGGGATGGGGATGGCCCCTTCCTGTTCCAGCATGACTGCACACCAGAGCACAAAGCAGGTCCATAAAGACATGGATGAGAGAGTTTGGTGTGGAAGAACTTGACTGGCCTGTACAGAGCCCTGACTTCAGTCTGATAGAACACCTTTGGGAGGAATTAGAGCAGAGACTGTGAGCCAGGCCTTCTCGTACAACATCAGTGTCTGACCTCACAAATGTGCTTCTGGAAAAATGATCAAAAATTCCCAAAAAACACTCCTAAACTTTGTGGAAAGCCTTCCCAGAAGAGTCGAAGCTGTTATAGCTGCAAAGGGTGGGCCGGCATATTAAACCCTGTGGATTAGGAATGGGATTTCACTCAAGTTCATATGTGTATGAAGGCAGATGAGTGAATACTTTTGGCAATACAGTGTATGTTGCTGGCATCAACTTCAAAAAATCCAATAATAAAATGGACTACTGTATTCTGTACCTCTTTAGTCAGCTGGAGAAATCTTAAAGGCACTTCTTTTGAGGCCTGGTGCAGTCTACCATATGTTTCTCTCAGACAGCTTACTGTTTTCACTGTTCTCTTTGGACGTCTGTCTGCTCCATACGGTGTAGCTGTGCACACATGCAGACTTCACTGTAGAACTGTTTTTATTCCATCAGTCATGTGTGTGTTGATGTATGCATACCTGCATGTCTGCTGGCTGCAAATGCAGGTGTGTCCTCTGAGGATCTGCTGCAGAGCTGCTGCACTGCTGGCCAGAGATGGGCCTCTGAAAATGGTAACTGCAAGCACATGCCTCTGCTCAACAATGACAAGCATTCTGTTTGCAGGTAAGTGACATGCCAGAATGTATTTTAGTTAAAAAAAAATCTAATTTTTGGTAGCTGCTGTGCATGAAGGATCTAGAGCTAGCTGATTAGCATCAATTAAGTTTTTAATATCAGAGTCAGGGGATTCTTCAGCAGTAAATCAATCGTGGATGAGGCTGCTTCTTTCACAACAAAGCAAAGAAAGAAAATAATTTACGCAGTAGTTAATAACTGGGCAGCGTGCCTACGTAAAGTGTGTATATGTGAGAAAGGTTTTGAAATACTTGCTGTGTGTGTGTGTGTGTGTGTGTGTGTGTGTGTGTGTGTGTGTGTGTGTGTGTGTGTGTGTGTGTGTGTGTGTGTGCGTGTTCCAGTGTTGCACAGAAGCAGTGCTGTCTCAGCTCTGTGAAGGAAAGGCAGTGTGAATTAGGTGTGACTGCAGCCAGAGATGGGGACAGCTGTGAAGTGGATGAGGAGGACTCGTGCCCAGATGACTCCTATCAGGTACATGCTGTGGAACGTTCACAGAGAAGAGGAAGATAATTGAGTCATGACTGAAAGCTATGACATCATAGCTCCATAAAACAAGCACTGAACTGATCAAAGAGCAGCTCTAGAAAATAATATGAATTTTTTGTTGTTTTTGTTTTGCAGTGCTGACAGAAGTGGAGAGTAGATTATGGTGAATTCACTGCCACAATAACAGTGAAAGCTGCCATTACATTTTAAACTTAAAAGTTAAATATCCCCTGGGTTTTTTTTTTTGTTTTGGTTTTGAATTTTTTGACCCCTTTAGTATTTTCAGTTATTTGGAGGACACACCTGGAAAAGCTTTTAACAGAAAAACTGCAATGCCAAATTGGATCTAGGAGCTTTAATTTGAAATGTAACAGCTTGAGTTTTAACATGTGGCTAACACAAAATCCAACCCTAATCACCACTGACCTGGAGGATATTAAGAGGTTAAGCATCCCCTTGTTTGTTTGACCAGAGTGAGAGTTTATTTTGTGCCAGTAAAGAGGCTTCCATAAAGGTCACAGAGTCTATTGTTTTTCTTGGCAAATAGGATAGAATATATTAGAAGAAAACTGTCAGAATCTCCTATTACTGTTTGCATCTTTTAAAGTTGTTAAGGAAATTTGGCTCGTGTCTTTGCTCAGAGTCAGCTCAACCCACATCCAGAAGAGTAACCTAGAAGAGGAAAACATAGCGCTCTGGCCCCTGAGCCAAATGTTCCCGTGCTAGGGCAAACCGTGGTTGCCAGGTTTTAGAAGAAAGTTACAAAAAAAGAGGTTAACACGTGGTTTTCTTTGCAAAACGTGACTCAGCTAAAACCCTCAGCAGTGGGATAAACCAGCCTGCTCATCTGTTTACCTGTTATTTCCCCCCTTCCTGCTGATGTTTAGTAAACAGCAAAAAATGGAGGGCCATAAAGTGAGGTGGTGATTAGAGATGTGAAGGGCACCCCGGTAATACTCTAACAGGCCATGCTATTGTTGTGTGGATGGGCAGGTGTGCTGCAGCTGCTGTGTGCTTGGCTTACGGGTCCGCAGCGAAGGACGGGGTTGTGACGCTCACCAGCACCTGGGCTACCCATGCGGTCACATCTTCCTCACCTGCTGTGAGGAAGAGGACGGTCCGAGCCAAATCCGGCTGATGAGAAAGCAGAAGCAGAGACCAACTCCCCTGCCCAGGAGAGGTATCTGCAACCCACGACACAGCAAAATTTTCATTCGGGATGGAAAACACATACACTACATTTACGCTTGGATTTACAGCACATGTAAGAAAAAATGCAAAGGTAATGAAAAAATAAACACTTAGGAAGGAGTTTGATAAATAAAAGGTCGATTTAGTAATTATGACTAAAAGTTTGAGAACATTGGCTTTGTCAGCTGTTCTCTCCTGCTTCAATAAAAATATTTGTTTAGTGAGGTTAGCTATGTGCCCTTTGATCCATTCCGGTGCATATCCTACCCACATGCTTATTAAATTCAGCAGGTGCTATGCTAATGATCACAGCATGCCACATTTTTTTAATACAGCAGGCAGGAAGCAGCAAAAACCAACGTCCAGTACGTCTAACAATGAGAGTTTTCAATATTTATGATAACACTAACATTCCCGCATGAATGGGGGAAAAATACTATTTGTTTAATTGCACTTTTGCTTTTATTTTGTGAGGATCAATGAAGAGACAAGAAATGTGGGGAATTACATTATTTCTCAGTTGCATTTTTGTGGGTCTGCTGCTGAGGTCGATGCAGCAATTAATCCAAAATGCAAGTAAAAAAGAAGAATTAAAGTTACTGGGGTATGAAAAGGCAACCAGATAAACTGACAAACAAAATATTTACATCCCCCATATTTCTCTTCTCTGTTCACAAATTCATAATCTGCACTGATGACATTAATTGCCGGATGTCTAGAAACATTTTAGTACTGAAGAGAGACGAGATAAAAAATATTTGTTGTCAGTCCAAAAAGTCAGAGACAGAAAGTTTGTTCATATTTATCATCCCTTTCTCTGAAACATGGAGAAAAAGTCAGGAATCTTGGCATCATTTTGGACTATTTGAATAATAATAATTAATAAGGTCACCAAAACTGCTTTCTACCACTTAAAATATATCAAACATTAGAAAATCGCAAACTGACTCCAAGAAATTGGAGTCCATACATTCTTATCGAGCAGGTTAGATGCTATAATGATCGTAGGACCACTTCCGCTTATTCAGAATGCAGCAGCCAGAGTCCTTACACTTACAATACACAATTCAAGTCATTTATACATATACATGTTAGCTCATAAAGCACTGAGTGACTGTAACCCAACTGGATCTCTCTGGTCATCAGGTGCAGCTCTTTTAACTGTCCCAGAATTAGATGTAAGTGTGCTGAGGGTGCTTTCAGTTACTGTGGTCCTGTTCTTTGAACAGCTGTGTCTGCATTCAAAACACATTCAAAACCTTTTCATTTTCACAGGCTTACAGTTAATAACTGTGTGTGCATGTTTGTGTGTGTGTGTGTGTGTGTGTGTGTGTGTGTGTGTGTGTGTGTGTGTGTGTGTGTGTGTGTGTGTGTGTGTGTTTTAACGTGTATTTTCTTATTTTGTAAAGTTATATTTTGTTGATTTTTATTGCCTTACGGTTTTTCTGTTTTTCATCTTTTATGTTATGGTGGTCAGTATCTGTTTAGTTTGTCACTGTGAATGCACTACAAACCAAAAACACACGCACGCACACACGCACGCACACACACACACACACACACACACACACACACACACACACCCACACACACACACACACACACACACACACACACACACACACACACACACACACACTCACCCGTCAGCAACTTTTCCTGTATTTGTGCCTACTGTTAAAACTGCACTAGGACAGTAAACAGGCCAGCCTTGGGCCGTAAGTGTTTTATTCTCATAGAAGCCTGTGGCAGAAGCTTGGGGTTGACTAGTCAGGAATCATCTTGCAGAGTAACGGGGAGCTATGATGAATCAGGAACAGATGGTGGCTCGGGCTGTTGGCTCTCTACTTGGGCCAGCAAAGATTTCCTCTGTCTTTGATCCATCAAGCACTTAACATGACTGACTATCAGTGGGGTTTCAAGCAGCTCAGGTTCAATGCTGAAGCATTTCAGCAACCCTTTGCTTCTCATTCCATCTACAAGAACGTGATTGTACGCTAACGTTTCACTGAATATGACCTACATACCTTGATTGCAGCTGTAAGGGGTGGGATTTACATGTTTTTCATCAGTGACATCAGAAGCTTGTTGGATGACATAAGACTTACATGATTCCAATCCTTTTTAAAAAAAGCACAAGAATCATTCCATAATCATTGGTTTGTGGTTTGGAAGACCCTTTTCCTGCATCTTAGTTTTATATTGGGACCAGACACAGCATAGAAATGCAGTTCATTATTTTCATGGTTGCTCTTTAATGGGAATAGCTGTATCCAAGTATGCTGGTGGGGTAAGGTCAGTCTCCTCGCTGCTTTAGGCTGTTATTTCATTCACAACATGAGAGGAATTCCTTTTAATCCTGCTCTTTATTGGGCTCTGCTGGAACAATCAACTGCAGCTCATTTCCTTTAGCTTTAAAACAAATATTTGAATGATGTCATTCTGAAGTGGGAATCAATTAACCTGCTGAAAGCTGTGCAAGGTTTAAAAGTTTAAGAGCTGCAGAAACTGGTGAAGTTCTCTCAGTTTGTGTAATAATTCTCACATACACGCTCTCGGGATGCATGAAGAATGCCTTCACGCTATGAGCGTATTATGAATTAAAAAAAAATGCATGAGAAGCACTGTAATTATTTCCAGAGGGGATGTATTTTGAGTCTTATGACTCGCTGCCTTTTAATTATAGCAGGAAACATTTAATCGCATTGCTCCTCTGAATTTAAACCTCAGGTAATGACTGTGAGAAATATTTATTTAAAACCCACATCTGGACCCAGTATTGATAAATGATATTTTTATAATTATCCCCCCATGTCTTCTGCTCGACAATAGCAAAATGCATTTTCTAGGCAGGATCTCACGGGCTAACCTTTATTTAGTGCAAAAATACTTACTTGAAATTGTCCAAAACCTGCACCAGGCCTCAGAAGTGCCTTTAAAATTTCATCCAAAATGGCATAAACAGTAGCCCTATTAAAGTCATAAATGCTGACATAGATGGACCAATGAGGCTGGAGTCCACAGTGAGAAGGCCTCCATTAAAATATTTTTCAAGATCAGATTCGCTTTGTATTCTTGGCCATATTTAAGACAACAAAGTCAGTCATGGTCTTTATTTAACCCCCCAAATACTCATTAATAGTTACAAAAATGTTGAAAGGACGTTCAATGAACAGCTTTGCTATGACTTTTAAACACTCAAGGGTGAGAAGTTGTTCTTCACATGTAGACATGTGTCCCTTTATGTCTAATTACAAAAAAAGTTACATCTTTTCAGGGCGTTGAAAAGACATCTTGAAAAAGATGTATGTTTAAGAAAAGTAACATTATTGTTTTTTAGATTATCTCTTTACATATAAACCCACTGAGCAACTGTGAGTCTAAAAGATATCCAAATGTCACATAGCTGTTCAGGCTAAAACTGGTAGTTGGTTTGTTTCCTGTTAAAACAAACAAACAAACTGCTCCATATCATTAATAATTTAACTGACTGGCATAACAGTGGGTGACCGCTGCTTAGCTTTCATGAGCCTAGAGTTTAGCTGTGCTTCATGCCACATACTCTCAGTTGTTCCCATCAGGTGAACAGAATGTTCAAACAAATACTATTTTTCATATCATTATACTAGTAGTAAGAAATGGAAAATCATCAGAAATATTAACTTTAGTCCCCACAGGCCTAACGCTGCCTTGGAGTCTAACCCTGCACCCACAGAGAACTTAAGTTCATACGTACAGGCTGTAGACAAGTGGATCCCAAGTCAGAAAATGCTAACACATACAGTAAACTATACTTGTTGCATTTTTTTGCTGATAGTGCTCATTTGATGTTGTATTGTAGGCTAAGCATATCTAATAATTCAGCCAATAGATTATGACAACCACTGCACAATATACTGCTACTTTATAAGCAACAAAAATTACCTCTGCTGCTGAGGCCAGGAGTCCACATGACCTGAAGGTGCACTGTGGTATCTTGCGTTAAGAAGTAAGCAGGAATTAATATAAAGTCCACAGCACCTTGTCAACCTGCTGACCCAGAGCACCCCGAGAAACTTTTAGGAGGATACACCAACCAAATCATGTGGCCATAAAGATTTGGCTCTTGCCAAAGTTACTCGGGCCTCCTGCACAGCAATCTTGTTTGAATATTTGTAAACTTATTGGACAGAGAAGCTGTTGAGAGTTCCAGGATTTCATTTGGAGGGAACAATCAATAATTCACACTGGAGGAGATCTATTTTTAACCATGCACAAGGTTGATTCAGACATGTAGTGTTGGGCAATGCAACACACAAGTTAAGCGCCCCTTACTTGCCCTCAATAGCGGTGAACAGCTGATTGAAACATGACGAATCAGCGCGGAGTCGGCTGATCAAAGGAACATTGATCAGCTGGCTTATTACCGTAACTATGCAACTGTTCGTCGTATCGAAAAAATGTATTACGGTACGAATACCCCTACGAATACCCCTACAAACGGCGGCACTTTAGAAGTATGTTGTGCCCCGGCAGATGCATTCGGAGTAGAAGGGTAAAGTTACTGCAGATACATTTATTACATCTGGATAGACCCTTTGAGGTAAAACATTTTGGTTTCAAGGGAATCCCAATCAAGATGGTTCCTTATTGAGGATGTACAGCGCAGTCACTTTTTGTTATTAGATATACTCAGGTAAAGTTCAGACTGAAAACTATCAAACAGACAGTACAGTAATATATTTCATTCAGCTCTCACATCAGTGCATTGTAGTCATAAGCATTCTATAAACGCAGTAAGGGTCTCACAGTTTTACATTTGCTTTCTCATAAAACATTTCAGGAAATGTATAAACACACATATAAACTTTGAATTTAAATGTACAGGACGAGCAGATGTTGTTTTGTATCAAGTCAGTTTTATTAGGTATGTGTTATACAGAAAATCTGCTTCTGTCTCTAATCTGAGACAGAACTCCCCTCACTTCCTCCCAAACTCTCCTTCTCTCACTCCTTCCAGTATCAGAAAGTAAGTTCCCCAAGGAAGCCTTCTCCATCAGTTCCACAGATGAAGCTGCCAACACGGTAGAGGAGCAGGAGGATGTTGATGAGTGTGAACTCTACCGCGGCCAGCTGTGCCAGCACACATGCACCAACACCTGGGGCTCCTATCTCTGTGGCTGCCGCCAGGGATACATCCTGCAGCTGGATGGACAGTCCTGTGCACCAGGTACTGTAGCTCATCTTGGCAGGTTGTTTTGGAATGGACCCTGAAACCTTTTGCTACCCTGGCAATCATAACTTTACTTTGACATTTGGAGAAATCCAAGGCTTGACAGGATTGCTGTGCTGTGTTTGAAACGGTGAAGAACTTTGTGTGATATCTAACTTAGCACAAAAAGTCAGTTTTTTGTCAGTTATTTCTTTGTTGTAACAATGCTTCTTGGCAATGAATCTTATCCCACTGGAAAGCTTGTTTATTTCCCCTTAAATGGTGCCATATTTGTAAGAAAAATGCATTTCTGTAACAACATTTATGGGTTGAGAAGCAGAGTGTGAAATATGTGGGTTGCACCCATGAAAAACTTGCCAAATCCTCTTTGACAATGCTAAACAGCTTGTTCTACTTTTGACTCTTGTTTTGAGTTTCTGGTACCTCAGGTGCCGACAGTCAGGCTCATCATCATTGGAGGCGATCTCAATGCAGAGAGATATTGAGATGAGATTGTGCAACCAGTGGTAATCACATTTTTCCACAGTCTGGGACCAAACTCCAAAATGACAAAGCCCCCCCCAACCCCACAGGTCAGGGTTTATCAGAGACTACCTACAGAATTTGGGAATGGGGAGGATGTAATGACCTGCCTGTAGTCCTGACCTCAACCCCATTGAGCAGTTGGATGAGCTTGGGCGTGCTGTTCATGCCAGAGTGACCAAAATGACCACATTGGCTGACTTTTGACAAGTGCTAGTTGAAGAATGGGATGTCATCCCACAGCAGTGTGTGACTAAGCTGGTGGCCAGTTTGAGGAGAAGGTGCCAGGCTGTTGTGGCTCTGTATGATTCTTCCATATGCTACTGAGGCTCCTGTTTGTTAAATGAATAAATTGTTAAAGTGCCAATATGTCTTGTTTCTTCAGACTTTAATCATCCAATCCAGTAAATGCCATTTGCAGAGAAGATTTGGTTTTCCATAGGCGCAGCCCACATACCCTGCTGGTCAACCCACAAATAAATAAATATGGTGTCATCTGCAAACCTGATGACTAAGTTGGTGCTTTGGGTTTGTATGCAGTCATGGGTGTACAGGGAATAGAGAAGCAGACTTAATATGCTGTTTAACATGCAGCCCTGAGGGACTTCTGGTGCTGAATATCAGAGTAGTGAAGTGATGAGCTCCCGGACAAACAGACTAGGGTCAGTGTTTTACTTTGATCTGAAAAAATGTAAGCATGACAAATATGCAAAAAGAAGAAATCATCAAGGAGGGAAATATTTTTTCATGGCACTGTACCAATCAGCCACAACACAGAAACCATCTGTCTAATAGGTTACACCCATCGCCAAAACAGCTCTGACCTGTCAGGACATAGACACAGTGACTCTGGGGACAGGTAGGTTCCAAGCCTCAGACTAATTCCTCCAATCCCAATATTCTGTATAATGACAAATAAAGGCATTCTATTCTATTCTATTTTATTCTATTCTAATTGGGATCAGGTGGGTTGGAGGACTGGATGAACACACTGGGGTTTTGTCTCATACTTGAGTGGTCCATAAACAATTTTTGCACAGTTGTGAGGTGGTCTGGGGTTCTGGGACTGTAACAGTGGGCAGTACAGCTAAAGTAATTTACATGCATGTCAGGAACTGAGGTTCAAAACACTGGAATGTAATAAGTTGATCAGAATTAATTACCCCATTTATCATGTTATTTGAAATGCTGTGTATGTCGTCTTCTGTTTGTCCCTGTGCTCCTTGGCTTTCAGCAAAACATGAGGCAACTGCATAACAATAAAACTCAAGTATTTTACTTCCACTGAAAGCTTAAGTGCAGAAATCTTGGTAAGCCAATCTGTAGTTATGCTGTGGTTAAACCAACAGCAGATTTGATCACCATCATATTTATGACTCTTGAGGAAAGGGCATTTAAAAAAGAGTCAGAAAAATTCCCCCTTTACAATCTCAAATAAAAGTTAATTTATTCATAGAACTCTCTCTGCTCCATAAAAGAACATAATGACAAAAACACTCAGCGTGGGTCAAATGATGTGTTGGAATATTGCTCATTTCTAAATTTTGCTGCATATATCAGATACATTAAATAGGCTGAAGTAACCTCCTGTTTGCATTAGAACACCCTCAGTTAGATGGAGTGATACGTGTTCCTCACAGTCTTTGCTGTCATTGTTCTGCAGTGAGCCCCGAGGAGGACAACAGACTTAGAGAAGTCGACAGTCCAGCTGCTACCACCACCACCACCACTACAACCATTTCAACCACCGCCAGGCCTTTCAGCCTCAATCCATGTGCAGGTAATGCAAACACTGCACCACAATGCAAATGATATCGATGTGATAACCTGCTTCACAGTGCAGTGATGGAAACGTGATCAGATCCCCAGAGAGCAGACACAACAACACTGTCAGGCATCCTGTGACACATCTGTGACCCCAAATGTGCAGTAAATATGTTTTGGGCCAAGTGTTAGAGTAAGTGTGTCAAATGTGGCCCAAATATCATAATACACCTGAATTGTAGCCCATATAAGGTAGACATCTGTATGAGGCAACCAGACTGACTCAGTCACCTCCATCAGTCAAGGTCAAATGTGGCCCATAGAAAACTACAGTGTCACATTTGGGCCACGCATTCATTGTTATTCATTGCTGGATAATTTTTGCCCCATTTCTAAAACAATACTGTGACCTTGATTGTACTTGTTGCATTTGTTGCTAACTTCTCTACATCTTTGTCATCATAATCACAAATTCCACCTAACTCCAGGCAGCACTTAAGTAACCACTGTAAATTATTATTGCTCATCATTTTGCCTTCCACTGTTCACTAACCCAGTTTTCTAGTGTGTCTGTCTAGTTGTAGCTGAGCACATGTTGCTGCAGGCTCCTCACATCATGTATGATGAAAGGACACTATTTTCTTTATGATGGAACTAACCAAGGTCATATTGTTCATTGTTCATATTTTTTCCTGATGTTTTAAAAGTTTGTATTGATTTTTTGTGTTAAATATTCTTTTGTGTATTATTAGATTTTATACTTTCTATGTTAGCAGTAAAAAAGAAATCTGTGGCCTGTGTAACCAGGAGAGATGAACACAAGCTGCTTTATTGCATCTGAATGCATTGACTTATCTTGTTTTCACTATTCCTGCGATAGTAATTTCAGTTGTAAGGCAATATATTTTCAAGAGCATTTATTCATGGACTTTTTTGTATGTTACTTGTCTTTCACTTTTAGTCAGGATAAGCTCTTATGGAACAATGTAACCTCCTTTCTGGGTATACCTGATTGTTTGGCTAACTGGATAATCTGCACTAGACACAATGAATGAGGACAGCAAAGACATTAAAGGCATATACAAAGGCTGAAATGCAATTATCCCATAAAATGTTGCCATATTTGGGAAAGATTAATGATGGGGCCTCAAAAATACAGCTCTAGCTATTTGAGAGGGAGGTTTATAAAGCTATAATGATGTCTACCACAATATATTAGACTATTAAATGTCATAAATATACCCAAATCAATGAGCATTTGTAGTTTAAGCAGCCAGCCACTTGCAATTGACATAGCTTTTGTTTATATGTAGATTTCTTTAAATGGTAAATGGACTTCTATTTATATAGCACTTTTCTACTCTAAGCACCCAAAGTGCTTTTTACTACAAGCCTCATTCACCCAATCACACAGATACAGATACAAATACAGCAGGACTCATTTCTGCTACTTTGTGCAAGGAGAAACAAGATGATGAAATCCTTGGACCCATTGTCAAACCCTACACTGGTGCAGTGGGTTCCACCTGGTGCACAACAATGCCGGGCCTTATGTGGCTAGAGTTTCTGGATGATGAAGGAATATGCTGGCAATCTGACTTCCAATAGAACACCTATGGGTCATTTTGTTTCAGTCCATCTGACACACAATAGGTTGCAACTCAGACTGTCCAAGAGCTCAGTGATACCTTACACTGTTAAAAAAACTCTGTAATTTAATAGAATTCTATACATTTTACAGAATATTCCTGTTATTTTGAAATATGTGAAATATCACAGGGTACACCCTGGACAGGTTGCCAGCCTGTCACAGGGCTAAAATTCTAGTTTATTGATGTAAATACATATCTGAAATCTAATGCATTGAGTGCATAATGACACAAAAACTGGACACATGGATTTGTTCATTAAGTAACAGATATGCTGGGGGAAAGCATGTATAATTTTTTTTCCACTTATCCATGGCCGGGTGTGGGGCAGCAGCCTAAACAGGGAAGCCCAGACCACTCTCTCCCCAGGTCACTCTTCCAGCTCATCTGGGGGGACACTGAGGAGTTTCCAGGCCAACCGAAAGATATAATCTCTCCAACGTGTTCTGGGTCTGCCCTGGGACCTGCTTATGGTAGCACCTCACCCAGGAGGTGCCCAAGAGGCATCCTAGTCAGATGCCTGAACCATCTCAACTGGCTCCTTTCGATCACTGAAACATTCCAGCTGTCAATCTCCTGCTCCCATCTCCCGTCATGAATAAGACCCCTTTGTCAAGTGTCAAGAGTTAAACTCCCCCACTTGGGGCAGATGTTGTTGTTGTTGTTGTTGTTGTTCAATCTATGTCTGTACCCTCACGAGCTTTGGGAAGTGACCAAAAGAAGAAGATCTCTTGTGTTGGGTGAGGTGTTCTGGGCATGTCCAGGAGGCCCCAGGGCAGACCCAGCACACGCTGGAGAGATTACATCTCTGAGCTGGCCTGGGAATGCTTCTGTGTCCCCCTGCATGCGCTAAAGGAGATGTATTAAAAGTTTTTTATTACATTTTTTACGGAACAGAAAGTTTTTTTTAAATTGAATTTTTCATGACACAGCAAATTTCAGCTTTTTCAATGTATTTTTTTGGCGCCTAGACTGCCAGAGTATTTTCATGATTTGACGAGATTTTGGTGTCAGATGTAGCGGCATCACTGTGGCAGCCTTTTGTACCTGACACATTACCCAGTCCATATGAGTATACATAGCCAGCATGATTTTTTTTTCATTGAGATCTGATGTGTTTTCAAAGTGTTCCTTTCATTTTTTTTTTTTGAGCAGTGATAATGTATTTTTTTAATGTTCTCCCAAGTCAAAAACATCATTCCACCTGACACACTTTCAGTGCTTCCAAAAAAAGGACTTTTTGCTTGTCTCCAAAACACAGGGTTGGGTTTGGGGGCTAGTGTTTGGGTTATCATCGGTCCGGTTATAAAGTACATTCATTTAGTTAGCAGTTTGGCTAGGTTAACACTTTGTATCAGAAAAAACTGTAATACTAAAATGACCATACGAAAGGTGATATATTCGAGGCTTAAAACAAAACCCAACCCAAACTCTAGATGGGTAGCCAGTGATGTGTTGGATTTTAAAATATTAAAGCTTTATGTGTAATGTGTGGTGAGAATGTATGAGGCTTTATTTAAGATGGTGAAATATACAGGTCATCAATAGTGCCTTCACTTTCTAGCTCTGTATGTGGAAGCCCAGTAAGACAGATATATCTGCTTTTACTGACATGATGTGTCTGAGCACCTCCTGTCTGCTCACAGGAAAAGAACATGCAAGTAAAGATGGGACAAAACACGGGCAGTTCTCTCACGTTCTTTTACTTGTGTTTTCACTCTAAACTGCTCAGTTTTAGTTGATCTAAGCTGTCAGCAGCTTCATTATCAGAATATTAATTAAGTCAATAGTAGATGAGCAGTGCAAACCCTTGAGCGCGACAGTCTCCACACCAACTTCCAGCGACAGCCTCCACTCTTTCAAAGTGTCTCTATTAGTTATAAGAAGATCCGGATCAATGTATTGAGCAGCCTTCAAGGCCACAGAGCTTTAGAGGGGAATGTGTTGGTTAGAGATTGTGGGGAAACAGTTCCTGGCCCATGCCTCTTTGTGACAGAGCTATTGAGCTGTTAAATAGGGAGAATTGATTCTGCTGTGTGACTGCGATGGCTCGTGAGAGGCTCCTTCCAGCAGGGAGCAATGATCAGTGTGAGGGAGGGAAGGCGGGGTCCATGGTACCCTTGGGGGAGCGAGAGAACAGAGAAACAACACAAAGATGAGAAATATAATCACAAATGACTGCCCTGGAGGTGTAGCTGTGTGGAATGCAGAGGTGATTGTAATCATGCTGCTTGTCTCTTGCAGACAATGGTGCCTGCAGTCAGCAGTGTACTGCCGTGGCAGGCCGGGCTCGCTGCTCCTGCTTCCCAGGGTTCTCACTGATGACAGACGGACGCACATGTGAAGGTAAGGGCCACCCTGCTTTCTTGTCACAATACTATTGGCAGTAATTGGAGTGTTTCACAAATCTCATGTGTGTCCCTTAAGCTGTCTCCCTCAAGCCCGGTTACCACAAGGTAACAAGCAACCCAACAGCATCAACAAAATCAGTCACTGCATAAATGAGCAAACATATACCGCCACGATGACAGAGCAAAAGTGAAATGAAGCGCTTGTCCATAGGTGGGGACACTTTTTAATTGGATTCGGTCATTCATGAAGGAAGAAAATTCAGGTCTTGTGATACTAAACAATGCATCAACTGATTGGGCTCCCAGTACTAGATGGTGGACACTGTTGCCTCAGGCATGACTCAACCATAGCCAATTACTCTGTGGGACCAGTTGCTGCAATATCAAACACTACCTATAGATTTGTATATGTACTTAGCTACCTTTCTTTCAGTATGCTTTGTGTGATAGCTTGGCACACTGGCAGCATGCCTTACAGAAGGTGAAAAATCACTAAAATTAACAGTACATGTAGCAATATCATTTTCATTACAAACAAACCGGTCGACTAGCTCCAGTGCACCACCCATGTCCAGAACCTCACTTGCCAAAGCAGTACTGTTGATACTTTTAAGACATACCCATGCATCTGTGCTGAGGCAAGAATAGTTCAACATTTCCCACGAACATTGTTCAGATTTGACCTTCGCTTACAAATCAGTTACTGTTTCAGAGGTGATCTACTGCTGCGGTCTACGACACGAAAAAGGTGACTCTGATGGGCCTTACATTAGGTAACATGTCCTTTTGCTGAAGGAGTCACCTAGTAAAAAATAAAATAAAATTTAAACACATAAAGACCACTGCCACCCATACAGCATAAAAGATGGACATAGCTCATTGTGACGTCACCCATTGGTTTGTGAAGACCGGGAGGGGTGGGTCTGACTGTAAAACCGCTTGTTCATTGGCTAATGATTTGTAGCTGACAATTCCAATGAGCCAGCTAAAAAGTCCACAGTTAATCCACCTTTTTGAAATATGGTATTACCAAGATTTACATAACAGATTTAAGGTTTTATTTAATATGACCCAAAATAAGTGACTAAGACTATGAATTCAGCTACAAAGTGTTTAAAGGGGTAAAAAAAAACAAAAGTTGTTTTCACATAGATTTTTACAAGAATAAAAAGACTAAGTCTTTTTCCGCCACAGCTGTCACCATCTGGTGCCCTTCAGGTTCAAGGCACTTCTGCATTGGCTTCATTTTTCTGACCAGGAAGTTATGTCCATGTTTTATTCTGTCTAAGCACCAAAAGTGTGGGGTGGGATGAAAGAAAGAGAAGCACCCATGTTTACACATATAACAGCTGCTTGAAAAAACTACAAGAAGTAGAAAAAGTAAGGAACCAGGCAGTGTTATGAATTAGTATCATTTAAACTGTTAATTACTTGTTCTGCTGATATCCATTAACATGTCAACTAATTTAAGATAGGCTAAATCATTCCCTCTTATATGTGGTCACCAGTGATTGAGCACTTTTTCACTGGTATAACTAGTCGTATGGTTTATACACAATACATTATCTTTGTGATCAAAGTAGAAAACGAATTCTTCCGTTTCACTGTCTGTTTCCCTCTTCTCACTTCCTGTGTCCTGTCTGTGTCACTGCACAATTAGTGGTTAGTGTTGTAGCAGGTGGATAGCGCTATATGAATGGAGCACTGCTTTAATTTGTATCAAACCATCACCCCAGTCACAGATCCTGGTCCTCAGGAGTATTAACACCTCAGGAGATGGTTGGTGGCTTCATCCCCAGCTTCTCAGTCTGCATATTGACGTGTCCTTACACAAGATACCGAACCTTGAATCACCACTATGCAACCATTGGAGAGTGATAGTTACAAAGCTTATGAAAACATGGAATGAAGCACTGTATGAATGTAGCTTGCATAAAAAGCACTTGGATTGCTTACTTAGAGTAGAAAAGCACTATGTAAATATCATTTCATATACCAACAGCTTTTCACCTCTGGAATTCAATACACACCAGCAGCAACTAAATGTTGTCTATGCAATTTACTTCCTGTACCACATAGGTTGAGTGTATGGTACAGTAAATGTACTGGTTCTTATATATTGCTTTTCTACTCTATATTGAGCGCACAAAGCGTTCACTTCTTTCTAAGCTTAAGTGCTTTCTTTCTGACATTCACACTCTCACGGTTGCATCATTGAGCAGCTTGGAGTTCAGTATCTTGCCCAAGGATACTTTGGCATGCAGAGTGGAGTGGTCGGGGATTGAACAGCCAACTTTCCAATTAGTAGGTGACCTCCTCTACCTCCTGAGCTACATCCGCCTCATGTACTTGATGACATTACAGAGGCAGACAAGTAAAAAGAGTGATATTGGCATGAAAATCACTTCATAGCGAAGATCATGTTCTACAGAGAAAAGGGTCCGCACACCTGCAAAGCTCCTGAATAATATTATTTAATAGGAGACAAACCTTAGCAAACGAGTGACGTTTCGGGCCATAAATTGCCCTTCTTCAGACTTCTGAAGTCTGAAGTTTGCAGGTGTGTGGACCCTTTTCTTTGTTTCCTTGTTATTTTTTGGCCCAGCACCCAGCCTTTAATTACTTTGGATGTGCATGTCCTTCTTTTTTTCTTCAAGATCATGTTCTACTCCAGCACTGAAGGCTGCAGGGAAAGGCCTCAAAGCCCAATGTGTGTATATGCTGGAAGTGCAGTCCTGGCGTAGTCTGTTACCAGACAGGATATTACTCTGGATGCATAAGCACTACATTAAAGTTAATGCTTTCCCTTTGTTCAGTGAGAAAAGTGAGCACTTTCTTTCCCTAAAGTGCTCCCACATGTGGACTTGTGGGTGGGCAATATTTGGTGTAGACTGAAATGAAACAAAGCAAACACCACGACAAAATGTGATAGCAAGGGGTGTCGAGGATTTGACAGCAATGTAAGTTGACTGTGAAGTAAACTTCTAGCTGTTGATGCACAACGCTCTTTGCAAAAAAGTTGGATAGGTGTGTAAAATGGGGGAAAAAAGGGTGAAAAAAAAAACAGACTGGAATAATTTACAAATCATTTAAACCCATAAATTTTGAATACATTTCATAAAGGGACTGAAATTCTTTTTGGAGGTTATGGACAGCAGGCTCTCTGGGCTAAAAAAAAAAAAAAAGAGGGACCACCCAGTTTGTTTCAGCCCACAGTTCAAAAGTCAACATACATATGGTATGGGGATTGTACATTAGTGCACGTCATGAGTAACTTGCACATCTGTGAAGAAAACTTTAGTTTGTAAATGATAAGTTCATTTACAAACTGCCATCCAGGCGATGTATATTTCAGGCACAATGAAGAGAATGCAATTGTTACCATGCCAAACAACATGGTAACAATTGCTCACTTGTGGAAGTTAATCTCAAACCACAATATTCAGCTATTACGGGACTGCCTCCAACACCTGGCCTGGTGCATCATGGCATTAAAAAAAGAAAATCTTTCATGAAGCAAAAATGAGAACTGTTTTTAAAGAAGAGGTAGTGCAACACAATGGGAAATATGCTCTGCTGCAATTCTTTTTTTTAATGTGTTGCTGGCATCAAGTAAAAATGAGCATGTATTTTTCAAAAGAATAATATTTTTCAGTTCCAATATTTCATATGTTGCATTATTTTCAATGGAATATAGATTGCAAATGATCCTAAGTGTTTTTGAAATGAGGTTGTGTCATTCAGACTGTGAAAACACTGCCAAAGTATTAACACCTGGGATCTTTGCAGTTTTCTGTAATTTGTTTAGCAAATGGAACCACTTTTGTCAGAAAACCTGTTTTTCACCCCTTATTGAGGCTGTTATATTTTAATTTACAGGTTTACAGGGTAAATACAGCTGCTTTTCTTGATCTCTCTCTCTATATATATTCAGCTGTGTGAATAAATGGTAACATTTTAGCATGTAGTTCTTCACATGGAGAGAGAGAGAGTGTGTGTGTGTGTGTGTGTGTGTGTGTGTGTGTGTGTGTGTGTGTGTGTGTGTGTGTGTGTGTGTGTGTGTGTGTGTGTGTGTAGGTGTGTGTAGGTGTGTGTAGGTGTGTGTGTGTGCGCACACGTCTGTGTGTGAAGCAAAGACTCTTTTTAAGGAGAAGGCTTTTTGCACAATTTGAATAATAAATAGCGTAAACACTCTGACATCATTTGTTCTCATCAACAGGCTCTGAATGGATATTGTGAGATTTCCCAGGCTCACACACACTTGCACATGTGTGCACCCGCTCACACAGGCACACACACACGTAGTTCACACGTTTACCCTTTCCTGAACTGGGACTAAACAATCCATTGAGGGCAGGGTTGGATTTGTCTTGCATTCCTTATAAACTGTTTTGTGGAGATACAGTTATTGCTTGAATGATAACTATGGATGAGATCCTCCACTAAATAGTAATCATACCCCAATAGGTTATCATCTCTGTGGTTACACTGCTACCAAAATCTTGACACTTACATGACTAGGGTTGTTAGAGAGTCCCTGTGGAAGATAACACTGATCGACCACAGCGTCTTCTGAATTATGGACCCACCCAGCCAAACAGATTGTGGTCTAGTCTAAGCTAAAGGTCATCTCTTTTTTTTGCTTTTGCAATGATAAAGAAAAGTCAAAATCTGATATAATCATCCCATACAGATGTTCTTGTACTTAGTGTTTTTCAAACTTTAGGCAAAATTTATTGTTTTTCTCAGAAAATCAGTTTGTTGGCCGCAGGATTGTTTATGTCTTTAAATGAAATTCAATTAAATTTTATTTATATAGCACCAATTCACAACAGCTGTCACCTCAAGGCACTTTACATTGTAAGGTTAAGACCCTACAATAATAGAAAGAAACCCAACAATTAGACGACCCCCTATGACTGCCATCAAGTGCTTGCACAGTGGGAGGGAAAAACTCCCTTTTAACAGGAAGAAATCTCCGGCAGAAGCAGGACAAGGGAGGTGCAGCCATCTGCTCAGGGTAAGGGAAGAGAGACAAGAGGGACAGGACAAAGGTTGCATCAGGACAAAGGTGAACAAAGTACTTTTTACTGATGCATATCAGTTGGAATGTTTTAATCCCCTGGGCCCGGTTGTTCAAAAGGTAATCTGGATAAAAATTATCTGGTTTTGGTAATCCAATTTTTCCATTCATGGATCACATAGTCCAGCTCACTTTGCTCTGATTGTTAAAAAAAAAACTGGATAGGATCATTTTGATCCAGCTACAGATGCTTAAGGATTACCAGTATGTATGTATGTATTTATTTTTTTGCCTTTATTAGATAGTGTACAGTGAAGAGAGACAAGAAAGTGGAGGAGAGAGCGATAATGGAAAACACGCAGCGGGTCAGGTACGAACCCGGGCCACTGCCACTATAGCAATGTGACATAAATGGTTGCCTGCTCACCCACTGAGCCACCCCGGTGCCCCTGGAGTGCATGAAAATATTCTGTTACGTAAATTTACTATTTAATACAGACTGTAAAACCATCCATTTTCTTTCGCTTTTCTGGGGCAGCAGCTTATGCAGAGAAACCCAGACTTCACTCTCCCCAGCCACCTCCTCCAGCTTATCCAGGGGGATACTGAGGTGTTCCCAGCCCAGCTGACATAATCTCCCCAGCATGTGCTGGGCCTGCCCTGGGGCCTTTGCTTTTACACTCAACTCTCTATTCACCATGGTGGACCGCTGCAGCCCCAATCTGTCTGTCAATCTCCTGCTTTTTTCTCCCCTTACTTATGACCAAAACCCCAAGATACTTAAACTCCACTCGGGGCAGCACCTCGTCCCTGACCCGGAGTGGGCACTCCACTGTTATCTGGCTGGGGACTATGACCTCAGACATAGAGGTGCTAATTCTCATACCTGCTGCTTCACACTCTGCAAACCACTCTAGTACAAGTCTGAGGCCACCACCTTACGTAGCCAATAGGACCACATCTTCTGAAAAACCCAGCAATGATATTCTAAGGCCACCAAGGTGGAAAGCCCTCTGCCACTGGGCTACACTGTGTGAGTAGAGGGCCACTTTCCCCTCCAGTCACCTGATAGTTTGCCAGAATTGCTTCAAGGCAATCCGAAAGTCTCTTTCCACTACAGGCACCAATCACCTAGGAGCCATAGCACCATGCAGCAGCCTCAACAATGGAGCTGTGGAACATGGTCCATTCGGACTCTGTGTCCCCAGCCTCCCCCTAGAATGCTGTCGAAGTTCTGCCAGAGGTGGGAGTTGAAGATCTTGTGGACTGGGGCCTCCACCAGGCATCCCCAGTACATCCTCACTATGTTTTTAGGTACACCAGGATCTGTCCAGCATCCTCCCCTGCCACCTGATCTAACTCACCACCAGGTGGTGATCAGTTGACAGCTCAGCTCCTCTCTTCAGTGTCCTGAACATACAGCTGCAGATCTAATGATATGATTGCTAAATTGATCATAGACCTGCGACCTAGGGTATCCTGGTGTAGACTGATCCTGGTCACCGGGGATCAGTCTCCAGGAGACTGGTACCAGAGCCCAGGCCATACATTGAGGTGAGCCTGACTATATTCAGCCAGTATCTCTCAAACTCATGCACTAGCTCAGGCTCCATCCCCACTGCAGGGATGACAATCCATGTCACCCAGTAGGCAGCCTCAATAGCTGGGGATCAGTCTGCCAGGGCTGCCGACAGACACACATCAAACCCAACCCCTACAACACCCCCTGCAGGTGGTGAGCCCGATGGAGGATGGATCCATGTCACCTCTTCAGGCTGCACCCAGCCAGGCCCCATGGGTTAATGCCCGGCCACCAGGCGCTCTCCCTTGTGCACCCTCCCCAGGAATGATTCAGGATGGAGCCCTAGCAATCCTATCCCAGACAGACAGACAGTCGATCCCAAGTCATAAGGGTTGACTGAATCACTCTTCATCTGGCCCCTCACCCATGACCAATATTGCCCCTGGGATCACTGGGACACACAAACAATAACATTGTGATTCCTGATATTTTGGAGCAAAGTAATCCTTATCCTTTTTAAATGATTTGAACAACACAAACTGGAGGTTTGATCTGCATTAAAAAAAAAAAAAATTAATTGATCAGGACTATATGATCTTTTCCAATCATGTAACCCTGTTTTTCCACCTCTGGCTAACTGGATTTCAGGATATGATCCTATCAGACTGGAGAAAAGAAAATTCCCTCAAAATGTCCCTATGCACATAAGGCCCTCCCAGAATGCGAGTACTGTTTGGCATGCCTCTATATCAACCTCAGATTGCAACTGCCTGGTAAAACCCAATATATCAGGTCTTGGCAAAAGTTAAATGATATTTTGCTTGTTAAGCATGTTTGTGTGAAATAAAACACACAGTTGCAGGCCTTTAAATCTTTATCAGTCAAACAGTGCAGCAGCCAGCAAACAGGCGCTGTTGATTTATGACACTGGTGGCCTTGTGCTGAGACAGTGGATCACCGCTCTGTTGCGTTTCATCTTTATCAAACGGCTGCTTTCCCTTATCATGCATCACATGCACGCCCGATTAACTGGATGCACTGATAGGGTGCCGTTAGGATTATTGTGTGTGTTTGTGTATGGCAGCCATCCACATTTGAAGATCACCCCGAAACATGGTGCATTCCACAGGGAACCAAACAAAAAGGTGTTGTACGAAATCTGAATGGAGAAAACAAAAATCTAGAACAAGAGGGAACATATTCTCCTGTGTTGCCCGTGTGTGTGTGTGTGTGTGTGTTGGCAATCCCTTTTTGAAAAGTCTTTCTCGACTTTCAAAGTTTGTGCCATGGGGAATTTGAATAAACTGTGTGCCTTACAATACCTTCCCACAGGCAGCAGCAGGAGGAAAAACACTGATCTGAAGTTTTCAGCGTGTACTTGACTATGTAACATCCTGCAGCTCTTTTCCTGTTCACCTCATAAAACTGCACCTCATCACCTCTCACAGCACAGAACACACTTTATGGTATTATATGAGTCCTCTGTGGAGCTGCTGCAAATGCATTTGTCTAAATAAAATTAACAGTTTCCCTTTTTTGAGCAGTACATCGGTGACAAACTCTTGTGTGCAAGCTATCTTTGTAAAATGTCCCCATTTGTTCCCCAGCTGACATCTGTTATGTACATTTTAGGGAGGGATATTTCCAGGGGCAAAGTCATCCTGAGCGCAGAGACCACCCCTTCCTCTGGGCCCTGCTTGCCTTAAAGCACAGGGATGGACTGGACTGTGTCCAATGTTTGCGTATTGCCAGCGGTGCAGAAAGTCGCCTTCTCCTTCCACCACAGAGCTCTGGTGGCCAGTGTTATTGCCAGTGCGTCATTCAAATAAGAAAAAGCAAAGGAAAAAGTGCCTACTGCTTCAGTGTACACCTACACCTTCACCCACTTGCCCCCTGGGGGCAGCCTTATTATACAATGACGTGATCCAGTACAAGGTGGAAACAACTTATTTTTGAGAAATGCAAATGCTTAGTTGAATGGACAAAGGAGTTTTAGAGGAATTCCATCAAGAGTAAAGAGGAAACTGAGCACAGGGAGATGTCAGAGAGGCACCACAGATGAAAACACACACCCTGTTGTTCCTACACACTTGACCCAGCAGACATTGAGGTATTTTTTATATATTTATTTTTAAGGTCAGGCTCCAGTAGATGAAGTCAGCCTTAGCTTATTTGCAGAACTGGTTGAAAACACAGAGGTTAAAGTTACACAGATGCAGCCTGTGAGCATGATTCCCCTGTTATTCTTAACAGAGGATAAATTCAGGCAGATAAGCTACACAGGATGGGACAGAGGGATTCAGGTGTATAGGTGTTAGTGATATTTCTTCAGGCTCCAGGTTTTTGTCTAAAGACATTCAAAATGATACGCTGATGAGCCAATACATAATGACCACTGACAGATGAAGCAAATAGTTTTGATCGTCTTCTATCTTGTAAGGTCTGGGATATATTATATGCTAAAAGAACAGTTATCCCTAGCTAATAAATAAAGCATTCTTTATCTTTAAGACAAGTAATGGCTGCAGCTGGAGATGGAAGACAGTATACAGCAGGGATGTATACTGATGTATACAGCCCACTTTGATCTTAGGTGGGCCAGAGCAGTGAAAGTGTTATTATAAAGGAGTTTAACTACACATTTACTCCCTGTGATATCTTAATATAAGAAAAAAGAAGTGCAATTTCCACAGTATGTCTCAGTTTTTCTACATGATAAAGAAATGCTGCTCTAGTTAATGAGAGTAATCTGTCAGCATGACTCTTTGGGCTTAAATATTAAGAAATAAATGTCTAAAATTAAAGAAAATGTTCTCGTAGATCAGCACCCAGATTGTTCTGTAATTATAAAACAAAGTTTTGGTTAATTTACATATAATGCCTTCTAACTCTAAATGCTTTCTATCTAGTACATATATCAGGAGCAATTCAGGCTTCAGTGTCTCACCCAAGGATACTTTGGCATGCAGTCTGGAGAAGCCAGGGATTGAACCACCAACTTTCCAATTAGTAGATGACCTGCTCCATCTCCTGAGCCACAACCACCTTTCTAGTTTGTGGGGTGGCTGCTGTAGTATGAATGGCTATGAGGAAGGGCTTTATCACTAGGATAACTTTTCAAACTTCTGAAAATACAGTTAAAAGTCCATATTTGCACCCTCCTTCACATTTTTCAAAGCTATCCAATACACCAATAGCCTGGGGCTTATGTTTGACACCCCTGATACAGAGTATAGCCAGAGCTGATCTAGGAGTGCCATTTCACTTCCTATTATTCCTATTCTACAGAAAATAGCTGCAGTTCAGTTGGGGGAACAGCAGAGCACAACCTTAGCTAAAAGTTTAAAATTACTGATCCAGTTTCTGACAAAGAAAACAAACATTTTATTTTACACATAATACAACATCAATAATATTTCCAAAATAAAGGGAACCTGATTTTGCCCGTAAAGTGGTGATATTCTGCTAATCGCTAGATGTGAAAATGAAGTTTAATAAGAAAACTCGTGTGGATAGCTTATGGTGGTTGAAGGTGAATTTTATCAGACTGCTGCTAGAAATGTTCTTCTACAGTTTGCTTCATACCTGTAAACTAAGTGGGGGCTGTGATAAAGTGGGGCATGGTGCTGTGATGTTCCTAATACTCACATAAAGTGCTTAAGCATCTAAAAATGGAACACTTGTCTCAAACTCTTCTATTGAATATGTGATGGAAACTGCCATTAGAAAAATGCTAGCTCAATGGAATACAGCTCCACAGGTCCCCACTCATTCTGGACTATCTTGCGAGCGCCCAGTTTGAAACTGCCAGCTCAGAGGTTGGGAATTCTTGATTGTATTAGAAGCTGTCTTGTCTAGCACTTGACAATCCTCAGTGACAAGGGATAAAGAAGGGGAGGACACAGATAGTAACCTCTTAACCATGTATTGGGTCACTGGCTTAAGGTGAGGATTAGGTTAAGTGTTAGCATTCGGTTTTGTTTGAGCCACATGCCAAACCAACAAGTTTTCAGAAAATAGAAAATGTAACTTTTCACTTTAACCCTCTGAGGTTTAAGTCATCATTGACGACTGTAGTCCTATAGCTTGGAGATAGGTTAGGGGTTAGGGTTAGTGTTGTCCAATGATGACTTAGAACTTAGATCTTAAGAGACTAACCCTTTATTTACCACCATTCACGGACTTCTGGCAACAATTAGTGTAATAACCCAATGTAGGGTGTGAAGCGCAATTTCTCAGCTTTCAGAAATTTTATCGATAGGACAAACAGTCATGTAATTACGGTAATTCAAAGTGTGTTTGATCAGATGTCTCAGCGGTGATACACTTGGCGTTCACGTCACGTAAGGACAGGTAACGGGTGCATTGGTGGCAATTGCCAGCAATAAAGGGTTAACAAGAGGACTGCATTAGCTATTTAGGAGTTACAACCATTTTTATACATAGTCCCCCATTTGTTGAGGCTCAAAAGTAATTATACAAACAAACATAATTTTAAACATAGCAGATGGGCATTTTTTGCAGTTACTAATTGCTACCACCCATGGACATCTCCAAATGTTGCATTTCCTCCCTTGAGATGCTTTACTACACCTGTTTGCTGCTGTTTGTTGTAGCAGCTACTCCATTTTGCCAAAGTTTCATTGCAGCAAGTCAAAAGCCTACTCAGTAGTTTGTAATTCCCCCACATGCTGTATGAGTGCCTGACAATGTCAACCAAGTGCAAAACTAGTGAAAAAACAGTCAGAAAAGATGAGGAGAGAAACCATTTCATTGGCCTCCACATTAAAACCATATCTGTTTTGGGGGTTGTGACATTGTTTCCTCTCTATCCCAGACGTTTAATTGTCTTGATGCTGTAATCTGATTAAAAAGACCCCCCCCCCCCGCCCCGGAATAGGATGCTGGTGGTGGTGAAGATGAAGATGGAGGCTTGGAAGGAGCTCTGGGTGACTCGGGTGAGGCTGAGATGGGGGGTAGGTGGGCTGCACAAATGAGACTCTGACAGGAAGAGTGACAGAAGAACACTGAGACTTGAAGCTCTCAGAATGGAGCCTGATTGGCTCAAAGAAGGAGGGAAAGAAGATGATTGGACTAGAGTAATGATGTCAGCATTGAGTTTGACAGTGTGGCAGAGTGTAGTGAATAGGCTAACAGCCGAACACCTGGGAAAACAGGCAGATGAGTGATTACAGATCTTCCTTATTGAACTTATGCATAAGCTTCATCACTACCAATCAGAAGATGCAAATCAGACCATGTGACACTCAAACAGGTCAAGTCCGTTTATGCTTGTTCTGTGTGTTATCGTAATGTTGTTTGCTAACTTCATGCACTACTTTGTATCTTGACTCACTCTTTTTTATAGTTATTTAATTTATGGTTATTTTTCTATTGTGATGCATATTATATTAATTTATATGTCTTCTGTTTATTGTCTTATTGTTTAGCAATAAATTATACTGTCATTTTGTCATTTGTCAGCAGCTAGATGTATGCTATACTGCAGTTAATGCTGATCATTTTGTTCAGTGTTTCATTTTGAATTCTACTTTTGTCATTTTTAATGTTTACAGTTGTATCTTTAGTGATTTTGCAACCATTTTTATGTTTTGTCCAGAGAGATGAACTTAGAGGATTTTTGAAAAAAGGAAACATGGACATTGCAGGTTTTGCTGCAAAAGACAGTCAAATTTACTAAAAATAAGTAAATAAATTATTACACACACTTCCCCTGTGTCCAAACTTTTGACTGGTACTGTACATTTTTTAAATTAAGACATTTCATTCAATTACTATTAAAATTTACTTACTGAACCCGAGCATATGAGTCTGAGAAAAAAAAAAAAAAGGCAGATGTTGAGATTATTGCCTGTGAACTTCAAATGTTCAATTAGCTGAAACAACCTGGAAAAGAGATGTGTCCATGCTATTACATTTTAGTTTTAAAGTGCACAACTTCTGCTAAAATCACCCCTTGCATTTTAGGACCTCTAAAGCAGACTTTTAAAAAGACCCTGACCCTGTATTGGATTGAAAACGTGATTGCATTGATCTATGCCAGCAGTTGCCTTACAGTTCAATTGCGCAGGGTTTTTTTGCCACCCTACTACTGCCTGTATGTGTGGATAGTGATATATTGTGCCTTTCCAGGCATGCTGGCATGCGAGGAGATTTTTTTTCTGAACCTGCGTGAAAAGCCTCATCTGGATGTAAATGTCAGTCCGGTTTTAATAATGAGCTGACAGACAATGAAATACTTGGCAGCTGTGAGGGATTGTTCACTGTGGGTTAGTCGTTACCCCTTGGATACTACACATTGTCATTAGTGTAATTGCTATTTTTAAAGTATTAATGAGCTCAGCTGTACTCTTCAATCCCAATTCTTGGTTTTTAGCTGGAGTACTGAATGATTTTCATGCCTGAGGCTCTCATGACTGCTAGATGCTTTTCATGTAAGCAAAAGCAAAAATATGTAATTTTCTATTCTGCCACAAATCCTTAGACATAACGTGACTTCTTTTGTTAGTTTCCTCTGTGTAATTTTCACTGATGTCCACCTGCTGCTGACTCACGGAGCTTGATCCCTGGGATAGTCAGGGAGCTGGAGCACAGGGGCAAAATTAGGCACGGGACCTCTCCCTCAGCAAGTTCACCTCCACATCATATCCTACATATCCCGTGTCAGCTTCCCTCCCCCGCCACCTCACACACAGTAACCTTTGTCTTTTTTTGCAGATGTGGATGAGTGTGTGACTGGTGCCCACAGATGCAGGCCCAGCGAGCGCTGTGTGAACACAGAGGGTTCGTTTGTGTGCGAGCTGCAGGTCACTTGTCCTGCTGGCTACCAGCTGAGGAACAGTCTTTGCGAGGGTGAGTTCACTGTTCCTGATGTATTTCATTAAGCCAATTTGCCCAGCAGTCATTCCCAGAGCTTCTAAAATAAATGATGTCTTCTTTAATATACTATGCAGGATTTATTTATTTATTTTTTTTATTGGTTAAAGAGCAGAAACAAGACAGCACAGTTTGCTTTTGTAAAAACAAAAGCGAACACAGTGATATAAGATCCTACTGCCAGAAAAGCATGCCATTGGACTGCTCTGTAAAAATCGGGATAATGTTTTGTGATGACTTGCAGTAGTGCTTATGGCAATGTAAGTATATTATGATTGCTGTTAGAAAAGATCACAATTATAGAATGGGCTGGACTGGCAGTTGTACTGTGTGTTTCTAGTCTTTCTGATCCTTCTAAGTGCTTCGTCATGGCCAGAAATTGTAATTAAGTTCTAATTCTTTAGAATTCATTCAAACTAATGTGGAAAAAACATGTAGATAAAATATACTAAATGTATCTTTTTTCTGAAACTTGTAATAATGTCACACATGACATTTGATTTTGTTCAGGTTAGCTTTTTCTCAATGTTTTTAGCTCCCACTTTCTTCTCTCTTAACTAACAATTTTTCGTAATTCCTCACTCCTAAAAATGTATCAGCAAGTCATGTCTAAAACTGGTAAAATGATTTTTTTTTTAGCACAGATATCTAAAAATTGTTTTGTATGTTTGAACTTATCACCATCCCTGTGAGTATAGAGCAAATTATCTTTAAAAAAAAAAACTTTTGTCTTTGACTAACAACACTAGGGATGCAGAAATATCAAAAATCATTTTCACTGCAAGATTCCTACCATACTTTGCCAACTGCAAGTCATGCTGGTACACAGCTTGTACTCAGAGACAGTGCAAGCCTACATCAACCAAAAAAAATGATCAGACATAAAAATCGGTCCTATAGAATTATGTTGCACTGTTGCATGTATGTTGGACAGCAACTTGGATCTGATGAGGCTACCAGTGCTGTAGCTACCTTGGCCAACCTCAACCTGCCACAATGGTCCGCTTAGTTACCAGGATGTTTGGATAAATAACCAGCCCATAAGATAGCTTGCAAATTACCCATGCCAGCACAACGCCAGTTGCTAACATAAGCCAGAAGTAATGCAGCTCTGGGTTGGATTTGATCCCAACCAAACTATCCCACTATGAGTCAAATTCTTACCTGCTTTTTGATACTTACACACCTTTGACACTTACAGTGCTTCAGTTTTAATATTTCTTCAGCTATGTTAATAGGTAAATATTCCATATAAAGGGTTCATTGTAGACAACATGGACAATATCTCTGACTACGTTTACTACATGAAAAATTGCATTTAGGCTCTCTCAACAAATCTCCACAAAGACAAGATGTTAATGTTTCTTTGGCCCAAGCGGTAATGTGTGGGCTTGAGAAGATACCAAGGTTCAGTATTTTACAAGATAATCAGCCAAAGAGGCAGAATTGTGTGGGCGATAATGCACTTTGAAGCTCTGTGACTCGTGTCACAGAGGCCTAATCAATGTAGCCATAACATGAAGGTAGTCAACCATCCAGCAGGCAAAAAAGTAATTAGTTGTATAAAAGCAGGGAAAGAACTTTGCTGTGATGTTGGAAAAGTATCCCTCTGATGATCACAGTAGAGAAAACCCAAATTAAGACCTCCTGCTCAGAGGACCCAGGATAACATAAACTACTTGCGGCACAGGAAAAAAAACCTCTCATATCGCTCATGAGACTCAATAACTGTCATTTAAGAAGTTCTGTTCAAGTTCTGTTAATTGCAGAGTTGGATCTAGTGATTTTTTATTGGAATTTCGCCCCCAGTTAAACACTGAAAGAGTGAAAGTTTGAATGTCTGAGAAGCTGCACGTGTTCTGTGCTTGAGTCACAGTGCCATCTGCTGTACTGCTAACAGCCTGAGAGCTCAAGCTAAATTCACAGAGTGCCTTATAACAGAATAATGTCTTGAGTAATTGCTTTGTCCATATAAGTTAATGCAAATCTGTTCTTTCTTTACAGATATTGATGAGTGCACAATTAGAACCCATAACTGTGGTATGGGCTTTGTGTGTGAGAATACACTGGGCTCTTTCCTGTGTAAGCCCAAACACAAGTGCGTCAGTGGCTTCACACAGGACTCTCATGGCAACTGCATTGGTAAGAGACTGTTAGTGGTGCTCCATGCTGGGTAGCATTGACTCCTAACACAGGACCAGTAAACAGCTGATAGAGTTGGCCCTATTCTCTGTAAGGACAAATCTTACAAATCTAGCAAAATGAGCTGTCGGGCCACATTAACAGACCCATTCCTCACACCTCAGCATTGTGTCTGTGTTTGTATGTTTTTCGGTGCTGCATTACTATCCATATTCTTGAGATTTAACAGTCCTTTAACTGGGCTTTAACGGTCTTTAGATTTCTTGAGCGATTCAAACTAAAAGATATTAAATCTTAAATCAAGTGCCATCCATTCATTTTGGCATTACAGTTTTAATGGTAAAGGTTTTTCTATACGGTTGCACCAAATAGGTGAAAAGGGGGCAAAGGGGAGTCAGTGTTAACCTAACTTGTGAGATTTGTGAGAATAATGTAATAAGAATAAAATTACATATTCTGATTACCAAGGGTAAGAGTTAGGGTTAGGGTGGGTATCACCATCAATGATGACTTAGACCTCAGGGGGTTAAAGTTTTGCTAGTGGTGTGGCTGGGCCCAGCTTAGACATAACTTTTGGAGTTGATCTGGACCCTGGAATTTTTGGAAGGATCCGTTACCATAGCAAGATATTACATTATATCTTCACATACATACAGTGCCATGAAAAAGTATTTGCACCCTTCCTGATTTCTTAGCTTTTTGCATAATTGTCACACTTACATGTTTCAGATCCTTAAACAAATTTGAATATTAGACAAAGATAACCCAAGTAAATATAAAATGCAGTTTTTAAATGATGGTCCAATCTCCCTGGTGATATGTGAAAATGTAATTGCCCCCTAAACCTAATAACTGGTTGTGCCACAATTGGCAGCAAGAATTGCAGTCAAGCGTTTGCAATAACTGGCACTGAGTCTTTAACACCACTGTGGAGGAATTTTGTCCCACTCGTCTTTGCAGAATTGTTTTAATTCAGCTGCGTTGGAGGGTTTTTAAGCATGAATGGCCTGTTTAAGGTTATTTTACTCCAGATGTAACAGGACACAAAACTTCCAAACAATTTACTTTTATCTTGTCGGTCCGCAGAATATTTTCACCAAAGTCTTTGTTACGGCTGCATGCTGTTTTGTTTGTCTCGCTCTCTCTCTCTCTCTCTCTCTCTCTCTCTCTCTCTCTCTCTCTCCCTCCCTCCCACAGGGGCGTCTCCTCCTAATCAGGGCTGCAGGATAAAGAGAGGCGATATAGGAGGCGGCACTGGAGAGAGGAGAGTGGTGGCGAAGCAGTCTGTGGTGTTGGTGGTTTGAGCAGCTGTAGAGTCGTGTGTCTGTGGGTTGACCGCAGGTGTGCTCCGGGGTTCTGGAGGTTTAGGGGTGGTTGCTTTGGTGGCCAGGGGCCAGTGTGCTCCACGCGTTCCTTTTTTTCCTGCTCCCCTAACAGGATATGTGGCGTCTCCCGTTTGGAGATTGTTTTGTGTTTTACCCCTTATAGGTTTTTTTCGTCCCTGGTTTGGGGATTGTTTTGTGTTGTAGCTGTTTTCGGTTTTATTTCTCTCTTCATTTTATGAACGAATCTGGTTTTTCTGGTTCCTTCTTGATCGTATGTTGCTCCCTTGTCCCCTAGGCCCGCGGGACGTAACATACGGTTTGTGGGGGCTCGTCCGGGATTTGAACCCGGGATTTCTCGCACGGCATCTTTCCTAAGCGACGGGGCAAGGTGGTCGGGCGGGGACAAGTGCGCCCCCTGGACAGTAAAGTGACTGCCATTCTCACATTCCCAGTGCCGAATATTACGCGTGAGTTGCGGAGGTTTTTAGGCATGGCTAGTTACTACAGAGGCTTCTGTAGAAACTTCTCACAGGTGGTTGCTCCGCTCAACCGCCTGTGCAGCCCAAAGTGGTCATTCCTGTAGGATGACAGCTGCCAGCGCGCCTTTGAGAGCGTTAAAACTCTTTTATCTAACTCGCCTGTCTTAGCCGCCCCTGATTTCGCAAAGCCCTTTGAACTCAAGGTTGATGCTAACAACGTTGGGGTCGGTGCTGTGCTGCTGCAGGAAGACAGGCATGGGATCAGTCATCCTGTTTTCTACTTTTGTGGAAGTTTAATAAACACCAAGCCAGGTATTCTACCATCAAGAAGGAAACTCTTGCACTGCTGTTAGCGTTACAACAATTTGAGGTGTATGTTGGTTCCGCCCCACAATCTGTCGTAGTGTATACCGACCACAACCCGCTGGTTTTTCTATCCCGCATGTACAATCACAACCAGCGGTTGATGAGGTGGGCCCTCATGGCCCAGAACTATAACCTCCTTGTAAAACACAAGAAAGGGTGTGACAATGTGGTGGCCGATACCCTCTCCAGAGCTTGGTGACGGTGTTTACCTGCCTATGTGGCGTTTATTTTTATGGGTGGGGGTGTTACGGCTGTGTGCCATTTTGTTTGTCTCTCTCTCTCTCTCTCTCTCTCTCTCTCTCTCTCTCTCCCTCCCTCCCACAGGGGCGTCTCCTCCTAATCAGGGCTGCAGGATAAAGGGAGGCGATATAGGAGGCGGCACTGGAGAGAGGAGAGTGGTGGCGAAGCAGTCTGTGGTGTTGGTGGTTTGAGCAGCTGTAGAGTCGTGTGTCTGTGGGTTGACCGCAGGTGTGCTCTGGGGTTCTGGAGGTTTAGGGGTGGTTGCTTTGGCGGCCAGGGGCCAGTGTGCTCCACGCGTTCCTTTTTTTCTGCTCCCCTAACAGGATATGTGGCGTCTCCCGTTTGGAGATTGTTTTGTGTTTTACCCCTTATAGGTTTTTTTCGTCCCCGGTTTGGGGATTGTTTTGTTTTGTAGCTGTTTTCGGTTTTATTTCTCTCTTTATTTTATGAACAAATCTGGTTTTTCTGGTTTCTTCTTGATCGTATGTTGCTCCCTTGTCCCCTAGGCCCACGGGACGTAACAGTCTTCAAGATCATGAAGTTGTTTTTCGGCAAATGTGAGCTGAGCCTTTGTGTTCTTTTTGTTTAGCTGTGGTTTTTGCCTTGGAACTTTACCATGGATCCCATTTTTTTCTTGTTGATGAATGAACACTGAACTCTGACCTTAACTGAGGCAAGTGAGGCCTGCAGTTCTTTAGATGTTGTTCTGGGTCCTTTTGTGACCTCGTGCCTGAGTGGTCGATGAACTCTTGGAGTAATTCTGGTAGTAGTCTCTCCGCTATTGTCCTTTTATCATCTCAGTGTCAGTACTAGAAAACCTAAACCGGTTGAGTCTACACTTCAGTTTTTTGTTTTTTTTTTGACTGTAGTGGCACAAATATTAAACAGCAATCCACTTTAAATTAATTGCAGTTTTCTCAGTACTGTGTAGGGCAGCGTCACAGCAAAATGAGGAAAACATAATGTTCACCCCAGAGTGCTCCTGATAAAACTGTCTCCTATACCTCGGCTGATCTACAGCCAGGCAAAGCAAGTAATCATCAATCGTAATGACTCCCTACAGATGACTGCACATACATTACAGATCTGACACTGAGGGTGGGAGGCTTCCTTTGGCCCTCACTTTTTCTGTGTGCTTTAGTGTGCGTGTGCCATTGCCCCTGTTTTCAAAAAGGAGCGTTTCTTTGCTCGTTTACACAGAAACAGAGACCGAAGCGTTTCGAAAATGCTCCACTCTGGAGCCCATTTTCAAAAAGTTTTCATGCTGTTCTCGTGTAAACGGGAAGCCAAAACACATCAAAACTTCACTCCAATCCAAACACTAATCCTATTCGGTGTGACAAGAAATCCCAATTTATTCTTTGAAGAGAATCTCCAAAAGCAGGAAAAGCAGGAAAACATGAGAGATCAACTGGTGAGCGGACCATCAACCACAAATGTCAACAGCCTTCAAATTAAAGACTTCAGTAATTCTCTGTAGACCTGTTTGAGGGCCCATATTGAGATTTAGCAACTTTGGTGAGAGCAAGAGAGAATTAAATATACTTGGTCATTCAGATGTTAGAATATATGCTGAACTATGTATAGTTCCACTGAACAAATAGACAGATTACAGAAACAGTCTTTCGTAGTATGTATAACATCCACTGTCACATTCATTTTAGGTTAACAGATTATCCATTTCAAGATTAACACTTTATGTTTGTTTACCACCCACAGTATTGGAGACAAAAGGCATGATTAAGCCAAGAACTAAAAGAAACAAACAACTCATTTGTTTTGCTGAAATTACTGGGATGTTATAGACATAAGTAATCTTGCCTATTGTGTTTAATCCTCTGAGCAATCGCTCACACTTTTCAGCTTGATTCTTTGTCTTTGTGACTCTGCAGATATAAACGAGTGCACCAGTCTGAGTGAGCCCTGCAGTTCGGCCTTTAACTGTATCAATACTGTCGGCTCCTACACATGCAAGAAGAAGACCGTGATGTGCAGCCACGGTTACCAAGCCAGCCCTGATGGAGCCAAGTGTGTTGGTGAGGTTCAGCAGTTAAACATTCAGCACTGACACTGAAGGATGGCGTTATGGAAAGGCGTGAATGAAAGCACTGATAACACTGAAAAACAATGAAATACAATGAGGAAAAAGGCCTGAGCGGATATGATTTAGGATCACTTAATTTTTTTCTTTCATGATCCTTAATATGTAATAATGCAATCTGCCTAAAACACATTACCGTAAATGTTTGGATTTTTTTTAAACTCCTAATTGTTTAACATACACACATATGACTTACAAAGGCAGCCATTATGTGCGCTGCACATGAGCTTTTCTAGAAATGTACTGTTTGTAGAGGCCCAGAATAAAATGGAAAATGGCACACTGAGCTGCTTTTGGCTACGACTTCCAGTCAAAAGGAAACAAGGGAAGTGATATTAATCTTTACCATCCATAAGAAGAGGAGAAAAGAGGGGAAGATTCTCGTGCATAAAGACGACTTCTAAAAGAGCCATCACTGTGTTTCTGCAGTGCTTTTGATCCATTCAGCCAGTAAAAATGTTCACAAATGCAGCTGGTTAAGCTGGTTAAGTAACAACTAAACCAAATGCCTTGCCAACAGTTTTCCCTCATAAAGAGCTTAAATCACTTTAAGAAATGTAAAAGACAGTAAATATTAGAAGCTCTTCTACCATCTGCAAACCATCCGCTCTGAAAGTGAACCATGACTCTGATCACAGAGGAAGCAACAATCTGCCAGTTCAGGCGGCTCAGCAGTCTGTAAGTGTTCAGTATTCTCCAAGTAAGACAAATGCAGGCAGAAGCAGACTAGAAGGTGTGCGTAAGATGGTAAAAAGTAGACAAAAAGTAGTGGAGGACTGTATTATGGCAATAGGTTCTAGTAACAACAGTTTGATCCGTCACTGACCTCTAACAGCTGATGGCAGAAAGTGGAGCTCTTCACGATAAACACTCTCTTCTGTTAGCATAGAAGACAACAGATCACACAGATACTCTCACCTCCTCGGCTCTGTGTCAGTAAAGTCAGCATGTTTTCCTCCTGTTACATTACAGACATCTACATCTTGCTTTAGTGTACAGAAACCAAGAATGTTTCAGCTAATTTGGTGTGAATATCCAGCCTTCATTTCCACTTAAATAATAGTAATTTTATTTATTTTTTTATTAAAATAAAGTTTTTGTATGAGATTTAAATTACTGATGTTAATGTTAATAGTCATAGCATAGTCATGGTTCCTTTAACTCATTATACTTTCTCATTATAATTTCTGGAAAAAGTCTCTCAATACGCAGAACTGAAAGATGAGCGATGGGTCGTCCCTTCATCCCGAACTGCATCACATCAAATGGCTGCACCCCCCCCCTCATGTTACAGAGGCTTACATCAGATAAAGTCTTTAAATTTAAGGACCTGCATTCCCATGACAAGTAAACAAACTCTGGCTGCTGATCAAACGCTATAGCTAACACATATTTCCTATATTCATTTATCCAACTATTATTTATTTCTTCTTTATCTTTATTTTATTTTTTATTGTAACCGTTCTGGAAAATATCCTATTCACTTTGGCATTTTTTGTATTTTTTATTTTTTTTTGTTATATTTGTTTGATTTAAGTTGAGTGATGCCCCCCCCCCCCCCCCCCCCCCCTTTTTTTTTCTTATTTAATAGTAAAGTTGTGGTCCTTTATTGAACAGATCTAGTTTTGCCGGTCATTGGATTGGCCTTTTCCTATGGGTCTTGTCCCTTACAATAAAAATTTGTTTCCAACTCATTTGTTTTTCTATCTTCACACTCCACCACATAGAAATGGTGAAATATGATTAATTAAGCTTAATAGGCCCATGCTCTGCGTAAACACTCACTGGTCACCTAACCTAACCCTAAACAACCACAATCTGTCATTTTTGTTTTTATTAAATTGTTCTCCAAAATCTTGGCAATCAGGGGACAAATATTCAAAATATTCATTCTATCTGACATCCAAAGCTATTCACATGAAAAATAAATAAATAAAACAGGCCTCTGGCACAAAGAGAGTGAGAGTACCCGTGCTTTTTGTTTTTGTACTGTCTGGTGCTATAAGCAAGATGTTAGCTGTATTTATGATATACCCACTCAGGTGCTCAGGTGTTGCTTAATCTTTCTGCCTGTGTAGACACTGATGAGTGTAAGATGGGCACACACCGCTGTGGAGTGGGCCAGATCTGCCACAACCTCCCCGGCAGCTACCACTGTGACTGTCAGACTGGCTACCAGTATAACGCCCTAACCAAAGTCTGCACTGGTACGTATCACTGCAATGATGATCAGACTGAAGGTTCAGGCTGATCATCATTGAGCATTTTATGAAACCAGAGCCAAGTTTTGTGCTAAATTTTATGTCAAGTGTGACTAAATTGAGTAGGACAGCAGTTCCTGCTGTCTCAGCCTATCATTGGTAATAAGTGCTGTCTATGAGAAGATTTCAGGAGGTTTTTTTTGGTGGGGATGGATTTGGGATGGATTGGCTATAGGGGCGGGTGTTTAGGGGTGGAGGCAAAAGTTCTGCTGACATGTATTAACATTTTTGAGATTATGCTCCCAAGTCATGTTATTCCTTTCAATAAATGGTGAATGAGTGTAAGTTGCTGTTAGCCTATAGGGTAGTTTGTTGATTTTGCTAAGCTAAATGAGGCAAACGTTTTAGTTCAAGGCAACAGTGAATGAAACAAAGTGGATTTATATGCCTTATTCAACAGTTGTATGCATAATTTCTCTTCAAGCACTAAAAACCTGAGCAAAGACAATTATAACAAAACCAAACCAAAAAAAATGCCAAAGCAGAAATTAAAAAAAAAAAAAGTTCACATGGACAAAAAAAAAGATTATATCAATAAAATTCAGGATCTGTGTGGAGCAATGAGGATAACTTCCTCATATTAATTATCTTCATTTACAGTGGTTAAATGGCATCCAACTGGCTAATTAATGCAAGCAGATGTTTGTGCTAACAAATATTTGCATAATAGTAGTGGATTAAAGCATTAATTCATACAATGCAAGAGAGTGGAAATAAAAACAGCCATACAGGTACAGTACCAGTCAAAAGTTGGGACACACTCAGGTTAGTGTGTCCCAACTTTTGACTGGTACTGTATATGATGAGCAGGAATAGCACACAAGTTTAGAATAGGAGCAAGAACGGGATCAGGAGCAGTCAGCCAGGCTCTGGAACAAACAATGGCAAAAAAATACATCTCAGACTCCACAGGCCTCAGTTAGCTTGTTAAATGTTAGATCTCATGACAGTACAGTGAGAAAAAGACTGAACAAGTATGACTTGTTTGAAAGGGTTGCCAGGGTCTCTCTAAACAGAACGTGGCAGCATAGTTTACGTTAGCAAAGACTTCTGGAACAATGTTTTTTGTTCAGATGACACCAAAGTGGAGATTTAAGAAATAATACACAACGCCGTATTTGGTGAAAACCAAACACAGCATATCAGCACATACACCTCATACGGACTTTCAAGCATATGATGGTTGAGGGGTGATGATTTGGGCTTGTTTTGCAGCCGCAGGATCTGTGCACCTTGCAGTCATTGATTCCAACATGAACTCCTCTGTGCACCAAAGTATTCTAGAGTCAAGTGTGAGGCCATCTGTCCAACAGCTAAAGCTGCTGAAACTGGATCATGTAACAGGACAATGATCCCAAGCACAGCAGCAAATGTACAACAGAATGGCTGAAAAAGAAAAGAATCAGGGCAGCGGCCCAGTGAAAGTCCAGAGTTCAACCTGATTGAAATGCTGTGGTGGGACCTTAAGAGAGCTGTGAGGAAATGAATAGCTGCAAACCTCAATGAAGTGAAGCAATGTCATAGAAAAAGAGTGGGACAAAATTCCTCCTGTGAGAGACTGATAAAGTCACACAGAAGATGATTACTTTAAGTTATTGCTGCTAAAAGTGGTTCTAGAAGCTGTTGAATTGTAGGGTGTAGTTCGTTTTTCACACACTGCATTTTGACATTTTTTGGGCACATGTTTACATTTGTCAATGTGCCCAAACTTTTGACTGGCATTGTATGCGAATTTTGAAAAATGAGCTAATAATATTCAATACGAAATGGCTACTTTGTTTTCAAGAAAGTCGTATTTAATTAGGTTAATTATAAGGCAATGGGAGACTATGCTGTAGGTACTTTTGATGTCATATATTACATTTGGGGATATTCATATTTGAAAAAAAAAAACAATGTTTCAAATAATGAAGTTAGTGTGTGTAAAAATTATCCGTCCAAAATCCAAAAGCTCAATTTACAGACTTCTCTAAACACTGAGTTTCAGTTTGTTGTACTCTTGGCTCTTTCTGAGAGTGGATACCCCCTGATATCTCAGACACACAGCTCTGACTGTGACCACAGAAGGTCCACCCACCTTCTGTCGAAACCTTTTACTTCTGAGGGGCAGCCAATCAGAAGAAAGCTGGCTTAAACGAAGGGCAGCCTTAAAAGAGAACTCATTGTGTATGTGTGTTGAGTCCTTGGTGGCCCTCAAGGTATCTATCTGCTGCCTAATAGCTCCTGCTTCTGTACTGACAGATGTAAATGAGTGCTGGCGCTATCCTGGCAGGCTGTGTGCCCAGACGTGTGAAAACACCCCAGGCTCCTACCACTGCTCATGCACAGCTGGCTTCTCCCTCGCAATCGATGGCAAGAACTGTGAAGGTAAGCTAGACAGGTTTTTCCATCCACATATTGAAAATTTAAATGCCGCCTTTTTTTAGATGGACTGTCTTATTTTCCTTGAAGAACTTAAATCACAGAGGCGAGCCTCTGGGAACAACGTCATCATCAAAAGGCAAAAGCAGGCCTTGCACAGACTTTGGAGATTAAATATATTGATGAGAAACTGTTTATGTGTCCTTCGTAAGTCACTGTTATCAGTAAAGACTGTTTTGTTTTGGCATTTAATTTAGTCTCCGTCTCTGGGATAAGAGTAATAATAATAGTTTCCTGGTTCAGTCGCTGTCGGTCAGTCGTCAGCATGTTGAAGATGTGACTGTGTTTCAGAGAGCAAAGGAGATCAGCGGCATGATTCACATTATGTTCAGCTTGTCTCTGCCATTACTGAAGGAACTTAATCAAGTTGAGAATGTTTCTGTTCCAGAGGTGAAACTTTGCATTCATCAAGCTTTTTAGAAAAAAGCTTGTCTGAGGGACATCATTCATTTTTGATTAGCAATTTTCAGATTAAAGTCTCTTGAAGACATCACTAGAGAAGCAAATGTGCCTGGGGAAGCAGTTTAACAACAAATATAATTTGAACAGCACTGTGTAAATGGCTGAAGCAAAATCATTTCAAATCCAGCTCTCATAAATGATGTTTAGGTCACAGAATAATATTACAAATACTCGAGTGGGATATATAAACCAGCTAGTATTGCCTACTGCAGATATATTAGTATTGCCATATGTATTATTCAATATGTATGCACCAGTACTTTTACTTTTCTTTATTTCTTTAGAATAACATAAAATGATGCAAAGAAAAGATACATGGGTTAATTTAAACTTGCTGTCATTGCATACTTTGACCAGCAGAGGGGTTCCAACTCCAAGCCTCTCTGCACTGTCTGCAGCACATGTAGAAGAATAGCATCACACCTGAGCAGGCAGTGGTGGGGAGTTAACCTGTGTCTTTATCGTTTTCAGTATTTCAGTATATCATTTTCAGTATTTCAGTATTCAACTCCTAACATACAGTTTGCATATTTTTATACACATATGAAAAATATTAATCAAGACTAAAAATCCAAGACTGGTTGTGCACTAAAAAACGCATATGTGAGATATGCTGCTGCAATTTGGAGACTGTAAGCATACACTCTGCTGTTGATTTTGATTTATTAATTGTGTATTAATCCACTGCTGAGAATATTTCCCAAACAACAGCACTGTAATATTTGCTGAAAGCTTTAGGTGCCTAACTGTTGGAGAGTATTACTCGACATATTTAAAAAAATACATACATGTTGTGTCTAATTTTACAATTAGATTTTTTCTTTCCTGTGCTTAGATAAAAATGAATGTGACCAAAAGCCTTGCAGCCAGGAGTGTGCCAACATCTATGGCTCATATCAGTGCTACTGTCGCCAGGGCTACTACCTGAAAGAGGATGGACACACCTGTGAAGGTATTTTCTTTCAAGTTTACTGTGCAGAGTGTGGTAGAGACACACACACACAAACACACACACACACACACACACACACACACACACACACACACACACACACACACACACACACACACACACACACACACACACAGCGGTACACTCAGTTGCCATCTAATTAGGAATAAATGTAAAATTTAAAAATGCACAGCCAGAAATTCAGTTTGGATTTACACTGTTGGAGAGTTGTGAACCTCAGCTGCAGTTCAGGAGAGAATACAACTGTGATGCCTCCATAGTGTACTGGTTTACACATTTGCTTGGTAAGTTAGTGGTTGCTGGTTCAATTCCAGCTGGACTTTCAAGACCCCCACCCCCATGTTACTATCAAAAAGACAATGTATTGGGCACACCGCAGGCCCATCAAGTGACACAAAAACAAGCTACAACTCATGAATACATAGTGGACCTTTAAAATTAGACACAAACTTTCTTTCTCTTGCTGTTAGTGTGACAGCAGAGAAATTGGATGAGTGATGAATGAAAGTCGGCAGGTGAAGCAATAGAAAAATAACCTACACAGGGCAGGCTTTTCTTGTATGGTTTCTGTCCAGGTTGTTTTTGCAAAACAGAAGGAACAGTCGATACTGATGTGATAAATTTGACAGAAAATTGGCCGGTGAAGGTGACGGTGGATCATTTTGACGCACCTCAGTACTGCATTTCAGAGGAAGCTAAATAGAATCAAGTTAAGATGGATACATAATATATAAACATATGCCAGAGATATGAGAAAGCCAAAGGATAAAAAAAAAAACTACTGTACATTGTTCCTCTGTATTCAAGAACGTATCTAGAGGAGACTGTAGATGATGTTCCACATGATGATTCAGTTTTTGTTTTCTTTTGTGACAGGGCCTCAAGGTAGCTTCTGCTGCTAATCCCTCAGACAGGAAAACACAATCACACTAGCAAACACACACACACACAGAGATATAGAGGGAAAGTCCTACTCTCTTTGAACCTGCCTTTGGTCTCTCCTCACAGTGCTATAATCACAATGATGAGACAATCATATTTGTTTTGAACAGATATTGACGAGTGCTCCCAGAGCATCGGGAACCTTTGTGCCTTCCAGTGTGTAAACACTGCCGGCAGCTATAAGTGTGCCTGTCCTCCTCATAGATATGTCATGGCTGCCAATGGACACACCTGCAGAGGTGAGGCCTCAAATGAAGATGTTGGGCTTATGTATAAAATGCTAATTTTCTTGAGATACACACAGGCAGAATTATCATATATATATATATATATATATATATATATATATATATATATATATATATATATATATATATATATATATATATATATATATATATATATATACTGCTAAAGGGAGCTTTTCTGTCAATGCTGTGATATGCCAATACCCGTGTCTCCTCATTAGTAGAAACTTTCAAATGTCTTAAAAGAAAATTAAAATAAAAGTGAAAAAGAACTTGTTAAAAAGTGCACAGCGGGTGCACTTATTGTGACTGTGCACAACAGCAGCACACGACCCAAAAATCCTCATTTAGCTCAGAGGTCTTCAACTGACTGTTGTACATTCATGGAAATTTTGTCTTGATATCACTCTTGTGGCATGTTGACAGCAAAGTTGATGGAAAGTTTTCCTGTGTTTGCATGTTTACATGCGAAGTGCCAGGAGATGAAAATGGAGGCAAATTTCCATCCCAGCAAGTTAAAAACAAACTAGTCAAAAAAAAGAAGCGCATGTTTTATGTCCTGAAATAAATCTGTTTTAACTCCACTTCTCAGTTCAACTTTTTAATCTCTTAGAAGTGGCTAGTTTTTGGTTGATCAGTTTTGGTCAAAAGTGACAGGATTAGTTCAATTTACTCAAGCCAGTGATCTCAGGACACGAAAAACAGTGAATGCTCAACATTGCCATCAGTGCCACAGTGCTGCAACTAAGTTGACTGAGGACAGGCTTTTGGCATGCTGGGTGCTGGCATGTTTGTCCAAGCTCTTGCTACAGATGTGAATGTTCATGAGAGCACTATCTCCAACCTGATTGCTTTTGGTGGAAATGTGACTGAACACAGGCACTGAGATGAGGTGCTCCACCCTGTATTTGTGGCAGCACCCCACCCTGCAGCTGTTTCAGCTGAAAAGTGCCCACCCCCACAGTGGCAGAGTAACGTAGGTCTTTCAGGATGAGGAGCATATCCAGATACTTCCTTGGCCAGCATTTAGCCCCAATCTGTTGCCTACTGAAGATGCCTGAACAAGCTGGGTCAACATGTTCACCAGAGGTTACCATGACCAATGACCACTCCACAGCTGCAGGCTGCACTCATCCAGGAATAGTGAGTAGATTCTCAACAACAGATCTGGGCAGTTTTGGAGTCCATGCACAGATTTGTGGCTGTTTGTGTTATGTCCAGAGCAGGCTTTACCACGTATTAAACGTCTTATATATTAAATGTATTTTATATATATATATATATATATATATATATATATATATATATATATATATATATATATATATATATATATATATATATATATATTATAGTGTTGATCTGTAAAATGTATTTAAAACACAAACTTCTGCAAAAAGTGGGTCACAAAAGCCCATGAGCTGAATTTCTCTTACTGACAGCAGATTCTCTTGAAACCACCAGCAATTAGAAACGGGGGACAAGCTTATTGTTGCCATTTTCTCTGTTGATGAAGATGGTATGATTAGAAAAATAGCACATAAGTGAAACTTGAGTGTGGATTTTTTTTTTTTTTTTTAATTGTCTAAAATCTAAACATGAATAATTTGTGATACATTTTTATTGCCAAAACACAACATGCTGGTATTTATTACATTTATTGGCTCTTTTTTCCAGATATTGATGAGTGCGCCACTGGCACCCACAACTGCTCCTTTGGGCAGACCTGCTTCAACCTTCAGGGAGGCTTCAGGTGTCTCTCCTTCGACTGTCCTCACAACTACAAGAAAGTGTCAAACACGTGAGTCAAATTTATATTTTCTCCTCTGCTTAAGTTTTGCTTTTGTAACTCAGACTCGGATTTTTTACTACATCAAACTATGCAGAGCTTTAGGCTCATTGGAACATCTGGATATTATAAATTTCCTTGTTTTGAGTTTTCTTTGTAAACAAGTCCAATAAAATTTGTTTTTGCAGTTTCCAGCTCCTTTAGGCTCCTTTACTTGTGTATATGGTTTCTGTCTAGATCCTCTCAGGCTGTGAAACATTATACATCTATGTGCTTACAGTGCAGCATTCTGCACAGAAGGGCCTTGTTAGCTGTGAGCTTGTTTAACTGAACATGATTCCCATCCGCTGTATGAAGAAGTCAGATGGCTTTGATCAGCTCGGTGCTTCTCAGAGCCGTCTCTGCAGCTCTCCCTGCTCCTGTTCAGTGGAGCGCAGAGCAGAGAGAGTTGCCCCCCCACACACACACACACACACTTCCCATCAGCACACAAGAGACATCTTATCAATGTTACCTAGAGACACCTTATTACCCTCACTGTGACATCCCTTGGCTCCCCATGGAGAGACATCTTTCATTCATGAGCAGACTTGGCAGCGACGGACAGACAGCTGAGATTAAAATGTCTTTTGCTTTGCCCATATTGTGTTTCTAGGCACTCTTGTCTTGATGAGATCTGTGCAAATATTGTGGTGCACTACATCAAGGTTAACTCCAGGCTGTAAATTCTGAAGTGTGATGGATAAACAGTCAGAGAGCTTCAAATTGCACTGCAGGAAAAGACCTACATCCTTGAAAGGTTTCTGCTTTCCATTGTCAAGCGCTGTCCTCATCTATGTTATTATGGAATCCTTGCAGCAGGGGGCGGTGATGAGAAGCAGCACTGCATGCATCAATGCTGCATTTTTCACTAGCACTGCAATAGCAGTGTAATCTAATGGAAAAACCGAATGTTCTTCAAGGAGCAGATGAAGAACATTAGCAGTTTTTATCTGCTGCTCATATTTTACATCACCACTCATGAACCTAGCTGCAGCATGTATCTGTTTTGTTTTAATGGCGTGTGTCAAAAATAAGCCTCTTGAGAGCCCAGAGGCTGTTTTAGGTACTGACATGGTCCATGGTGATAAACAAGAAACCATCAGTAGAAACTGTAAGGCATGTAGGATCTCTTCCTTATCACTCTTTTTCCACCTGTGCACTGCTGATGCCTTATCTAGAATAGTCTCTATAGGGTTTGAGTTAGTTCCATTTATTTAGAGCCAGTTCACAAGAGTCAGGTCAAGATGTTTTACTAGTATATTGTAAAGGAAAGAGTATACAATATTAGAGAGAGAACCCAGATGATTAGATGCTCCCCTATGAGAAAGAACTTGGAAACAGTAAGGAGGAAGAACTCCCATTTAACAAGAAAAGAACCAGGCCCTGGGAGCGGCATTCATTCACCCCTCAACCAATTGAGGTGTGAGGGGAAACAATAACAGTCATCTCAAAGTGCTTCATATTGTAAGGTAAAGACTTTACAATATTAGAGTGAGAATCCCACTGATCAGTGGTCTGTGAGTGGGAAAGAGGAACTCTATCTGAACAGTAAAAAACAGGTTACATAAACCTGTGGGAAAGATGTAAATTCAATTTCAGTTCAATTCAATTCAATTTTATTTATATAGCGCCAAATCACAACAAACATTCGCCTCAAGGCGAAACCAGAAACCTATTAGATACATAACTGATGTTTCTAGAGTAGCAACCTTAGGTCACTCATTAACATACCCTAGACTGGTTATACTGCTTATAATTGTGAAGCAAGATCTCTTGAAACACAGTCTTAACAGTGGCCCAATCAGTCACCCACTTGTGTATAGACATAGGAGGAACGTCTCGTTGGCTCGTGCTCTGCTTGCGTGACCTTACATTTGACTAGAGGAGGAACTGATTTTCTGAAAAATAAATATTAGATACAATTTTTAGAAATATCCAGATAAAAAACAATGAGTTGCACAGTGTTGAGCTGCGTACCACCTGCACTTTGGAAAAATACAGAGTCTAATTCACATCCACTCTATATCTGTATAAGGAAAATGGACTTGAAAAATTAATATTGCTTCAGATTAGTGTTTAGCACATGAGCCAGCAATATGGACAGTCAGATGGATTAATTCAGGATGTGTGTGAGATGGACAACTGAACAACAGTAGTCTAAATTACCTACACCATGGAGGTTAGGTTTTTGTAGCATTTGCATGTGTGTGGGTGTCACTCGATCTGTAAACGTGATAGTTTGAAAGGTTTTGAATTAATTCAGATAAAACTTTGTAGGAGTGTAGAGTGGCGTCATGTTAACAATCCATTAAAATTTGGCTCACATCCACCAAGGTCTTCAAGGTCAATTTCATGATTTATTGGGCAAAAATTGACAAAAAGCCTTATAACTTAAAAACATGATTCTTACAAGTGTGGTGTGCATTGCCAACATATAGAAGGTACCGTATAACGATTTAAAATATTGTGTCACATTTGACCTCTGACCCCTTTTTCAAGATTAATAGATTTATCTGAAGGTCAGAGTGATGCTAATTCTATATAGAGCTATTTAATTCTATTATTTCTACTGTCATTGTTTGTATTGGCAACATAGAGGCATATAGGAAATGATATAATGAAATACCAGTCAAAAGTTTGGACACATTCAGCTGCTCATATGAACAAATGAAACAATGAAACAAAGTTTGGAATGTGCCTAAACTTTTGACGGGTACTGTATGGGGACTCTAAATATCACATTATAGTTTGCATCCAAATATCATGTCATATTTGACCTCTGACCTCACTTTTACATTTCACATCTGACCCCAAAGTGGGAAGCTGTAGCTGCAGTTTACTGTACATGTACAGTACAGTGTGTAATTACATTTATATTATATCATCTTATGCACAGAACACTATGTTTTACTCATGGTGACATTTTTAGAAAACCCCACAGGTTAAAATAGGATTATAAAGGTAGCTGAAGCTCAAGGCTGAGCTCCCTGCAGAGTTTGGACTTTGGAGTGCAAAGATCCATAAATTTCTTATGGATCTATTAACACCTCACTACACATAAAACTGTATTATTGGCAAATTGTATATAGTATAAAAAGTACTTATTCTGCAGAAAAATGTTCCCCATCATATGGATTCATATTACTGCTGCAGATGTTTAAAGTTGAGTTCATTTTAAATGCTTTATATTCTGTTTGACTCAGTTCAATTTTATTTATGTAGCACCAAATCAAAACAGTCACCTCAAGACACTTTATATTGTAAGTTAAAGACCATACAACAATTACAGAAAAAGCAATTAAAACAACCTCCTATGAGCAGCACCTGGCGACAGTGGGAAGGAAAAACTCCCTTTTAACAAGAAGAAACCTCCAGCAGAACCAGGCTCAGGGAGGGGCAGTCATCTGCCACGACTAGTTGGGGCTTAATCTACAGTAATGCATCATAGACAATTACTTGTTTTAGTGTCACTGTAACAGCTGAGTTAACAGGCCTGAACAGTGTATGCCATTGTTAACTGTCAATATTTACAGGGGGATAAAAAAAAAAAAAAATCAATGAAAAATGGGGTGTGTTGGCAGAACAGCTGGTTAAACTTAGTAACGTTTGGTCAACTAAGTTACTTCCCAGAGACACTAATCTGAAAGTGCTGTGGAGTCTGCACATGTTCAGCCTGTTAAACCCTTCCCATAAAGACTTTCCTTGCTAATACGCGAAAGCAGTTATTAAAAACACTCTAACTCCTCTACATCACACTTTAACCAAGGTGGTTAGCAAGAGGAAACCGATCACACGATGATAAATCACAGAGGGCTAATTTATTTGCTAATGTTACCTCTGTTTCCACACAAAGCACAAACGGTAACTGTTCTTAGGGCAGTTACAAGTGGCAGATGCTCTCCCATCAGTCTCCCATCAAAGACCAGCAGTTTATCCACAGTGAATAAACAACTAGAAAAAGTTGCGGGCCTCTTAGCTCGACAGGCTCGAGCCTTTGTTACTGGGATATGGACACACCTGTGAAATTGAGACACACTACAGATTTCAGTAGAATCAGAGGCAAGTAGAGTTAACCTGCGTACACACAGGAAGAAACCACTGAAAGGGAATGATATTTGGTGACTTCAAGACTTCTGTAACAGGAAGTGGGTGGACCTCCAGTAAACTTTCAGGCAAATGATTGAAGAAACTACCAATGAGAGTAAAGAATAACATTGATTGACATATGACCTGCTAGTAAATACATTTGAGGGTCACCTAGGAAACTGGAGCCTGCAATGTCTGAAAACAACCAGCTGGCAGCTCCAAAGCAATGCAGGACAAGTGATTTGCTTCCAGTGTGTATGCAGCTTTAAGTCTGCTTCCAGCAACAATAGCTACAGTAAGTATAGCCACAAGATGGCTGTAATTGAGTAAGTATGTAATTTAAAGGATGGATGCAAACAGGAAGACGTTTTATGACAGAGCGCTATGTGAGATGAAATAACGGAGATCTCTTTCGATTAGATAATTGATGTCTATTTTTCACTAGACAAGTACTGCTGGCCTTTCTTGCCCTGACAGAACAACACTGCAATAGACTCAAAGCATCTGCTTACAAATCTTCTTTTGCTTATGTCTTCTTCTCTCCATCTTCCCTGGCTTGTTTTCAGACGCTGTGAGCGGAACAGCTGTCCCACTAACTCCTTAGACTGTAAGAAGTCTCCCTTGTGGATCACCTACTACCAGCTCACCTTCCAGACCAACATCATCATTCCAGCCCAGATCTTCAGAATCAGCCCATCCCCTGCCTACTCTGGAGATCATATTGTTATTGGCATCACAAAGGGTAACAAAGAGGGCTACTTCAGCACCCGCAAGCTGAACAGCTTCACAGGTGCTGTCTACCTGCAGAGAAAGGTCCGCGAACCCAAAGACTTCCAGATAGATGTGGAAATGAAGCTGCTGAGGCAGGGGACGTTCACATCATTCCTGGCCAAGATTTACGTCTTCATAACGCCCAGCACTATGTAATACCAAAGAGACAGACAGAGACTAGACATTTCGTATGGTGCTAAGCATTTTTGGCTTTCAGTTTTTCGTAATGCCTCTCAAAGAATCTTGTAGAATATTGCCAGAGATTTAACTATTCCTGTTTTAGCAGGCTTTCTGCTGTGGTTCCGTGACAATAGTGTTTCCTGAAAAAACTTGTACTTGTATGTATGTATTTTTCTGCTTCACTCTTGCAAACATAACTTACGCCAATTTTAGTGTCTGGTCAACTGTTTGTATAGACTGGGGCTGGTCTGGTTCAGTGGTTTATTCTCAGATTTACTATTTTCAAAATGGCCTACCCATGAAAAATAGTTCTTGAAGAAACAAATAAAACTTTGCAGCCTTAGAACTTAAACCTGGTTTATGCTTACCATTTTCGCCCTCGTGAACGGTGGTGTAAACCAAAAGTGACACCACAACCTCTTGCACCACCATTTTGGTGTTGTTTCAGCTTTCGTGCACCTCAGTTTTTGTAACCTGTGGTATGACTGGGATTAAGACACAAGTGTAACATTGTGTTGGTTTTCTCCACCATTTCAATGATATATCAGTGCAGGAGCTTAGAGATTCTCAGATTATAGAGAAAAAGAAACTTTTTGTAGAACATTTTGAGAAAAAAAAAAAACTCCACAAATTCTTTGCTTCCCATTTATACTTCTTCTATTTCTATATCAGGGTTGAAGGTTTTTTTGAGTGGTGACGTGTCATTCAGGAGAATAGTGCAGCGAGTCCAGCGCACCTTCTAGCACCAGTATAAATGGTGTTGGGGTTTTGGTGATGTCACAGTGGCCACTTTGGATTAACTGAGGTCCAAAACTGACAAAATTAATATGAATATATGAAAACAAATTATATTGTTTACTAAACAATTCAAATAAAATCTAAAAAGAAATATGTTTTAATTTCTTCAGTTTGAAAATCTTTTGAATAACCGATCGTTTATTTTATTTTTCCATTTTTGGCCACAGCGGCTATCGACAGTGGAGAGAGAGACAGGAAATGGGGGAGAGATACGCGGGAAAATTGGCGACGGGACGGGACTCGAACCCACGCCACCCGCACCACAATGTGGCTTGCGTATATGATCGCCAGCTTCACCACTAAGCCACCCAGGCACCCCAATTGTTTACTATGTGTGATAATTAAGGGTATATAAGGATATTGAATATTGTATGTATGTTTTACTTGGTATTTTTTGTGATTTGGCATAATTTTAATATTTCACTTTTTTATTTCTCATGTAAATGATAATGTGAGAGACGTATGTCCATGCGTCTATGTCTAGGCCAAGAATTTGTTCAAAGTTGGAGTCTTAGAGTTTTGGCATTAAAGAATAAATCTGGTCTATTTCAACTTGATTTCTTTCCCCGTTATAGTGGTAATTGTGCCTCTAAGGGTGTCTAATTCAGGAAAGTGATGAGTTTCACCAATAAATAAATAATAAAAATAAAAGAAACAAAATTTTGTTATAAAATATTTTTTCCCAAAGAAATTTAACTACAATTCAGTTCAATTTAATTCAATTTTATTTGTATAGCACCAAATCACAACAATCACCTCAAGTCAATCACCTTTGTATTGTGGGTAAAGACCCTACAATAATGCAGAGAAAACCCAACAGTCAAAACGACCCCCTATGAGCAGCACTTGGCGACAGCGGGAAGGAAAAACTTCCTTTTAACAGGAAGAAACCTCCAGCAGAACCAGGCTCAGGGAGGGGCAGCCATCTGATGCAGCCGGTTGGGGCTGAGGGGAGCGAGACAGGACAAAACTATTAACGGAAAATTAAACAAAAATTTTTCATTTTATAATTTTAATATTTTAAATTTTAGATATATCCTCTTCCATCTCATAAAATTACACAAGCAAAATAATTTATTGATCTAATCAGTTGTGCTGTGTTTTTTGTTTTGTCTTTTTTTTGGGGGGGGGGTATTTTTTCAGTTTTGGACCTCCTTACCATTGCTTAATTTTTGATGTAGCTAGGCACACATTTTTCAAATTTTCTCAGCCTCTGGTGTTAATTATTTTTTAAATATGTCATCTGATCAAATGTCACTGTTGAAATTCAGTTCAAAACCTGAAAAAGCAGCGATGTCATTCCAGCACTGACAGTATTATTGTATGGGATGTTACTGTTGATCGCTTTATTGTTACATGTTATACCTTTTCATTTATAACCGGATACAGCTTTTTATTTTACTGTGTAATTATCTCAGGGTAAAAATCTCATTATCTTTTACACACTAGACAATTTCCTGTGTGACGTGCAGGAATGAATCAGTCTGCTGCTGTAAATGCAGGCTCGCCTCACACAACATGTACAGCTCCACATAACATTTGTATCTGTAAACTGACCAATAACTCATGTCAAACTGTTGTCATTTGCTCAATAAAAGGGCACAGTGTCAGAGTGCGTTTGTCCACATCAATAACACCATCACATGCTGCGTACTGGTTCCATACCATTGCTTCTATTCTTAACAGCGAACCAACATCCCCATCTACTGGTGTCAGAAGGCCTTACCATTAACACACTACCAATGAAGTCAATGAATTATTTTTGTTTAAGTGTAGCCAGATTTTAATTACCTGTTATTAAGAAGGGGGGGGGGGGGGGGGGGGGGGGGGGGGGGAGGAAGCTGTGTCACACTCACTGAGCACTCCTTATCTAAAATGTTTTTATCATCTCTTCCACTGCTGCACAAAGCAGTCTGTGTTCCACCCTGTGGAATTCCCACCCGGAAAATGTTTGTACTTATCCTATTAATACATACCAATAGATGGCCTTTCAACTGGAAACTAGAGGGTGGGGTAACTCTATAAAATAAACACCACAGTTTGGCTGATGGGAGGTTTTACAGAAGAACAACACTGATATTTTAGGGCTGTAGATACTCGGTGACATAAAGTGTCAGAAGAGCTTTGCACTACATCGCGATAAATTATTCTAAAGGACTAATGAACATCAGTTTCCAAAGATAATCCAAAATTTTAATTAAAATGTAAACAGTTTGATTTAGATCTGATCTCAAACTTTCTCAGAAATATGATTTATCAGGAAAAATATTAATTAATGATCAAAACTATATACAGTATATACATGTATTGTTTTGTGGCCACTTGAGGGCAGCAGAAGGAACTGCAAATAAGACTACAGTTCATACTTAAAAGAGTGTTAAATAGACATAGCTAGAAGCTAGTGTTTTCTTTCTGATCTCCTGAGAAAAATATATTTTCTTGAGCTGCTAAATGCTCCACTGTGCAGCCAGCTAAGAGCTTCAGAAAATATTAAGGTCTCATCATTATTAAAGTATATGTAGTGGTTTTTATTTCAAATTTTATTTCCATCTCAGGTGCTTTTTAGTCTGTTGGTCATCGTATCCACTATTGTTATCCAGTTGTGAGTTTCTGTTGTTGATGCACAGCTTTCAGTTTTATTGCAAACCACAAATTTCAAAACTAGCAAAGAAACAGAAAATCCCCTCCTCCTACTGGATTCCATCACCTTCACAATGTATCAGTACTAATGTATGTAGAAGTGGGATAAAAGGTAAAGCTCCCCAAATCTATCTTTAAAAATTAAAGCATTTAATGGGTGTAAGAGTGCAGTGAGGAATCAGTGCATCCCTGTGGTTTGTGTGATTAGATCATACAAAGCTTGTTCAGGAAACTGCTCAGCCAGTACAGCAGTGATACTGGTCTGCACTGGGTGGCCTCTTTCCTCTCTGCTGAAGCTCAAACACATCCGGCTATTGAGGCGGCGTCCCACACATGTGGGGGTGTGATCTCTGATTATCTGTCTCAGCTTCAAAGGGTTATCAAGACAGCTAAAAATACGTGGCAAAGACCCACCTTGTTACTGTAACATGAGAACAAACAGATCTCTACATAAAGCTGAGGTTGTGCCGGATGAAAGGGTCAAACACAGGCCTTTCACCCATGAGACTGGGGTTTGTGTCACATGTGAAACCAAATGCAAATGTAAAATTTCTACTTTTAGATCTAATGGGCTTATTACCTCCAGTGTAATAGTAATATGGGGCACACTGGTTATGATGCTGCATGAAAAGCACCAAAACAGAAAATCCTCTCCTTCCAGTGGTGTCAGACACGAAGCTGTTTGCAGCAGTTCCCATTAAATCCTGGAAGTTGCGAGTTGAAGATCAAACTTGCTCCAGCAAATATTCAGTCATGGTTCAGTCAGTAGGTACTCAAGCATGCTGAATGGAAGTGATCCAGCTGTCTGGCCCCAGCTTTGAGCTTATCAAAGGAGTGAGAGCAAAGTTTCTTCAAAGTGAGTCATAATGTATGAGCAAACAATACAGTTTGTTCAGTATCAAATATCAGCATTTATGTTTATTTATGTTTGCTGGCTTTTCCTGCAACCACTCTGTTCAAGCACAGCTTTTAAATGTTATTCTGCTACATTACAGTTTATGTGGAGATAGCTAAAGAGTAATAACAGTAATAATAATAATTCAGTGATTAATTAGTAGTTTTAACAGAATGGTAAAAGCTATTCAGCCAATGCGCTCTACCTGAAGATGTTTGTCCCGAGGTGGAAAACAGAGATGAATGTATCCAGGTGTAAAGTGTGTAGTTAGATATTTCCTGGAAACACAGTATTCACACCAATACACAGAAGCACCGTTAACTATGAACGCATTAACACATTCCATTTAAGCCATAACTACCAAACTACACCTCTCTGTTTATGGTACAAGCCCATGTATGTAATGGTTATTCCAGCAGATACTGGTTGGCGCACTAGAAAGTGCACTTTGAGTTAATTTAACTGCCCCCGAGACTGAAGCTAGATGAAGTGTCTGGAAAGAACACCGCCTCTGCTTCACCCTCTAGTAAGAGCTGAGTTCCACTTTCTTTACATCTCAATTAAAGATCAAAGCCAGTGAGCTGGCCTAGATGTTCCACATCAGGGTCACTGATCACCTTCTGAAACACACTGCTTTCATTTCATTGCCCACGATCTGATGTGCTTTTATTAGTCTTTTACTGATGTGGTCCTCTGCAGGCAGTTTTCATAAAAGTGAACATTTTAACATTTATATTCAAAATATGCAAACAGAGGGTCTATCCTAGCTGGACAAAGTAAAAATTGATTTAATGATAATCCCAAAGGTTGGGAACACAACCAATGGAAAGTGGATTATAGCAAACCTAAAACAGACTTTGATAGAGTTAACAGAACCTATAGTCTTGATTTAGAAGATCAGAGTTTGAGCTGTGGGCATTTAACAACAAGGGTACGGCATCAAGTGGAAAGCGCTCTTATAATTAACATTTACTTGATCTGGTCAAATAGGTTGTTCATTTTCATGAACAGTCTGATGGTGCATTGCCATGAAGTGTGGGACAGTATTATCCAGTAATAGCTTTCATAAAGGATGTTCCATGCCATTACCTACTCTGCAGGTAACGGCAGAGGCACTGAATTACCTTTCCCTGGTATTTAGAAAAACCGACAAGCACTTATTATTGCTACCATTCACATCCTTCCGTGTCACTTCGCTCAGATAGGAACCTTCCTGAGTAAAACAGACTACTAAACCTCATCCAACGGCTTGCACCTCAGACAGGGAGAGGGCAGGACATGCCCACACAGCATAACAACATAGAGCATCAACTGCATTTGGCCTTGTATACATACAGCAGTGAATGATTTATCCTGGCATGAGGGAACAGATATCAGGTTAACAGGTGAAATGGCATTAAATCTGGTTCTTTGTTGCCTTTTTAAACTTCTTTATATGTTTTTCAAGCTATATATTTTAATGTGCTTTATTAAATTGTCGTGGTCCTTCGCTGTTGGCCCAGTGTTTTGAGTTCTTTCAGTGAAGTTCTGTTTTTGTTGTATTTTGCAGTTGTGTTTTCTTAGAGTTCCTCACAGTTTAGATGCTCAGTTTGTTATTTTTTTGGGTGTTCTGTTATTAGTTATTTGTATGTTTTTCTGGTTTCCCTTTGTTCTGGTCTTCCCCGTGTTTCGGCCCTTTTCTGTGTTTAGTTCCCTTCCTGTTGGTTCCTTGTGTGGTGTTTAGGTTCCTTTTCCCGTAGCTTTAGAGTTTAGTTCTCCCTGCATTTTCCCTTAGTGTCCCTCCCTTCTGTTGTGGTGTCTCTTGTGTCTGTTCCCCCAGTATGTGTGTTATTCCTCATGTGGTGTCAAGTCCTTTTCAGCCTTGGCTGAGATTTAGTATTTTGAGTTTTGCACCTTTTGAGCCTCCAGATATAAAAGCTATTTTGAGTTTAGCTCTGCCTCATGTGTCCTGCATTTTGGGTCCACCCCTTCCTACCACGCAGCATAACCATCACATAAGTGGGAACAGTAGGCTTAACAGTAGGCTGTTACTGTCAGATGGGCTGCTCAGACTATTAGTTTTAGTATTAGTGATCCACTGGAATTTTTTCCAGACAACCATCTCTGGGGTTTGCAGAGAATGATCTAAAAACGAGAAAATATCCAGTGAGCGGCAGATCTGACCTCTGGGTTGATACCAGAGGTCAGAGGGGAATGGTCAGACTGCTTAAAGATAGGAAGGCAACTGTAACTTAAATAACCACTGGTTACAAGCAAGGTATTCAGAAGAGCATCTCTGAATGTACATACAACACAACAATCCTTGAAGCAGACAGGGTACAGCAGCAGAAGACCACACTCAGTGCCAATCCTCTCAGCCAAGAGAAGGAAACTAACCAAAATTTGACAACAGAAGATTGAAAAATTGTTGCCTTGCCTCACGAGTCTCAGTTTCTCCTTTGATACCATCTTTCTTCTTTACTTATGCTCTGGTAAACTTTGAATTGTACTGCTTTTCACAGAGTTGTCCAATGTATAGAGACACCTGACAGCTCAAGTGACGTGCTAAATTCATCCAGAGGAGGCTGCTTCATTACAATCTGTGTTACAGTTGGCCTGTAGGATGTACAGGTGTCACGCTGCGTGAACGGACCATGTGGCTTGCGTGTGGAGGTTAGGAACCAGACGCAGGACTCAGGAGCTGGCAGTTATTATGAATGAAAGGTAAACCTTTATTGTGGCTCTACATGAAGCAGCAAACAAACCAAGTGAAATGAACAAACTGAAATAAACCTAAACTGGGGAGGAATACAAAGAACAGAGGAGCTGGCTACAGCCACAGAGAGAACAACAACCCGACAAGGGGAATACTGAGACAATAAATACACAGAGGGATAATTAGGGAATAGGCAACACGTGAGGAGCACAGCTGAACACAATCACAAAAATGAGACAAGGAAGTAAAGCTAAACACAGAGCACAAGAGACAAAAACGGACAAAGTAAAACAGGAAACAGACCCCACACCATAATCCCCCCCTCCACCAAACTTTACGCTTGGCACAATGCAGTCAGACAAGTACCGTTCTCCTGGCAACCACCAAATCCAGTCTCATCCAATGGATTGCCAGATGGAGAAGCGTGATTCATCGCTCCAAAGAACACGTCTCCACTGCTCTAGAGTCCAGTGGCGGCGTGCTTTACACCACTGCATCCGGCGCTTTGCATTGTGCTTGATGATCTAAGGCAGGGCTCTTCAACTCCAGGCCTCGAGAGCCCCTGTCCTGCAGGTTTTAGATGTGTCTCTGCTTCAACACACCTGAGTCAAATATAGAAGTCATTAGCAGGACTCTGTGGAACTTGACTGCATACTGAGGAGGTAACTCAGCCATTTGATTCAGGTGTGTTGGATCAGGGACACATCTAAAACCTGCAGGACACCAGCCCTCGAGGCCTGGAGTTGAAGAGCCCTGGTCTAAGGCTTCTACGCAGCTGCTTTGTCATGGAAATCCATTCCATGAAGCTCTCTACGCACTGTTCTTTAGACGTCTGTAATGACTGACTCTGCAGAAATGGTGACCTCTGGCACTATGCACCTCAGCATCCACTGACCTCGTTCTGTGATTTTACGTGACCTAGCACTTTGTAGCTGAGTTGCTGACATTCCCAATCACTTCCACTTTCTTATAATACCACTAACAGCTGACTATGGAATATTTAGTCGTGAAGAAGTTTCAGGACTGGTCTTGTTGGACAGGTGGCATCCTATCACGGTACCACCCTGGAATTCTCTGAGCTCCTGACAATGACCCATTCTTTCACAAATGTTTGTAGAAGCAGTCTGCATGCCTAGGTGCTTATACACCTGTGGCCATGGAAGTGATGGGAACACCTGAATTCAATGGTAAATGGACTAGTTCTTATATAGCATTTTTCTACTCTGTTTGAGCACTCAAAGCGCTTATAAAACACTTTTACCCCATTCACACAAGCACTTCCATGATTAACTAAGCGCTTTTATTATCTAACATTCACACACCAATGCTTGCATCAAAGAGCAACTTGGGGGTTCAGTATCTTGCCCAAGGATACATTGGCATGCAGCCTGGAGTAGCCAGGAATCGAACCACCAACCTTCCAATCAGTAGGTGAGCTGCGCTACCTCCTGAGCTACAGCCACTACAGCAATGATTTTTATGGGTAAGTGAATACTTTGGCAATTACTGTATTTCAGCATTGTATATTACGGATATAAGTATATTTAGTACATATTGCAAACAGTGATTTGTGGTGTTACAGAGTTGTATGAATGGACTTGTGTTCATTATGTTTATAATTTAGCTGAAAATCTCAAACACTGCAAATCCATCAGCTCACTTTAAAATATATCTTGATTGCTTGCATGCACTATGTATTATGGCTCCTCTATGGTGCCCTGGAAGGGAATCTTCTACAAATTCAAGAGGCCAGCTGAAAAAAGAATTGCCCATGGGCCGGATTTATTAACACTGAACCCGAGAAAAACCTTCTTTTGGCATTAAAAACCCACTGTCTGGGCTGAGCTTATTGCATATTTGTAGGAGTTTTCCCTTCATAGATTTACTAGTTTGCAGCAATTCAAGGCTAAATTTAATGCCAGAAAAAAGCATGTTTTATTTTGCTGGATTTGTGATTGGGTTTTCATTTACTGAGAGGGAAATGTTATCAGAACAAGTGGATTGTCAGAGGGACTGTTTTAGTATGTCAGATTAGTGTCTGAATATCAAAATATGTGATATTGAGTTTAATAAACAGCATTTATGCACACATGGCCCCTGGGAACTGATGGTAAATAATGTTTTGCATTCTTCTCCTCATCACACAGGTGAGCTGTTACATACAGTTTTTATGTTTATTCAGTGAAATATTTTATAATAATGTAACTCTCCTCTGACTAAATTCTGCACGCCACCTGTGTTCAGTCCTCATGACCTCAGGCAGTACCCAGGAATTTCTATCAAATGAGTTATCCCTTATATTAAAAACATATAGATTTTTCCTCAACCTCCTTTCATTGATATGAAGTGCCACACAGTTTTCAGAAAGAAACATTTGTGCTTATGCTCCATTATTTTTGTTAAGCCATCTCTCACTCCCTCATCGGGTTTACTTCTTTTTGGCTCACTTTTTCACTCTGCTCTTGGCAGGTAATAATTCAAATTAACTGACTCCATATTTGTATATTAATTAGGGCACTGTTAGTATATCAACCAAAGAACCTTCCATTCCCAATGGGTATATTATTGCAAATGCATCATCATGCTGACTTGCCTCACAGCTTTCATTCACAAAAATGACCCTATGCCTCTTTGTTAAACCCAACAGTAGCAGACTGTTATGATGGGCCCTAAATATCATGATTACAGTTTTGACCACTAATCCACAAATTTTGTCTTTATTAACTTTCTTGCATGAACTACTTTTAAAGTTACAACTGAATTTCAATCGATTAAGCTAACTGTGAACATTTTTATTTTCTCACCTGGAAAAAAAAGTAGGCAGAGCTGCATTCTGGCAGCACTACACCTCTGACTCCATCCTGCCTTGGATCAACAGTTCAGGCTGATGCTGGTGATGATGTAATGGTGTGGGGACTTTTTTCTCTGAACACTCTGGGCCCCTTAGTACTAACTAAGCATTGGTTAAATGCTACAACCTACTCTGAGTATTGTTGCTGACATCCAGTGTGTAACTAATAAAGTGTCCAGTGAGTGTAGAAGCTATACAAATCCACATTCATCTATACTGCACCTGTTAACATGCTTATTTCTGTTTCTTTTCTTTTGACGATATTTAAAATGTGCATATTAACATGTTAATTAAAGCACAGATTGCAACTGTCTCCTGTTGGTTGTTTTTTCTGTAAGTTTTTTTTGTCCTTACTGTTTATTTGGTTAAACTACAGCCAATTGATTTTTGTATATGTATGTTTGTGACATTCATTTTTTGTTTGCTTATGTCTGACACTTAATTAATTCAGAGCACATGTCACTTTATTAACCAGATTACATGTAGATTTTGTGTATTATAGTCCTTTTGAATGTTAGAATGACATTTCTTTATGTGACAATATGAATTTGTGGACACATCAGTGAAACCTTGACCTTTGGGGGTGCCCTAAAACTTCTAAAACTGTGCAGTGAGCCAACAACAGGGGGCAGCAGACTACATCAGTCTTTCAGCATGCTGCTGAAAGAATGTTAACTTGCACAATATCCTTGCGTAACTTGTCTGTGCATCAGCACATCAAATGCATACCTACATTTTCCATTCCAGCACATGTTAGCACAAACACATTCCCATTCTTCTCACAGGGGCTTCCTCACTGCACAACCACACCACTGATTCCATTTAACTGCTGTGCTCAATCCTACTCCCAATCATCATGTGAGCCATCAGTGGGCGGTTATCATGTGTGAAATCTTGAGTAAGCTTTTCCATAGATAGATATGATGCATTTCTTCCAAAGCAGAGAACTCCATCTGTGACAGCTCTGCCAGGCCAGGCTTCCTCACATGAGCTAGTTAAATGGTGCCTTTGATTGGCTGATTATACACTATTCATCTTCTTCTTTGGCTAATCACAGAGAAAATAATGTTCTATTTATCGCACCGTGCCAGTGTGTGTGAGGCCCGTGTGTGCCTCATAAAACCCACTGAAAAATCAAAGGGCTTCAGTCTGCATGAGAGCCTCATTTTGTTTACCATGCGCCCTACCTTGTCTGCACACTCATGATTAGTCATACTTATCAGAACCTTCCTGGCTTTAATGTGTTTTGGAATATTACTGATTGTGACAGCTTGCATCTTATTTTGATTGATTCCTTGTTGTCATAAAGGCAATAATGAAGAAATGCTGTTTCAAGTGATACAATATTTTTCTTGGAAAGGCTCCTTATAAAAATTCCCCCCTCAGTTTTACCATAATTGCTCTCACTGCTTTGCTTAATTGTGTGGTACACTTGGAAAGGTGCACACATTAGAAACACAATTGTATGAAAAAATAACACAAAATATAAGTTTTCTTATTTAAAAAGCAAACACCAGTGTTTATTTGTTTGTTTGTTTTTATGCTCTCCAGCTACTGCATGCTAATGTTCACAGTAAGATTTGATTTTATTGATTATCAACAACAAATACAAGAAGATTGTAGTTTTGGCATTTATGGACAATTTAATGACAATAAATTAATACATTTAATATATCAGTCCAAAATATTAGCTTATGTGTATTAAGTCTACATCACAAAACTGTTTGTTTTTGCCCTTTTAAAATTACCCATAATGTGTGATCTGTTTATCACTACTTTATTATAGCGGGGGGGGGGGGGGGGGGTTGAATGCCCACATGATCCAAAGAGCTATGTTGCTATGTTGTCACCAATTCTGTTCATAATGCTATGGATAAAATTTCTAGGCGCACCCAAGCAGTGAAAGGGGTTCTGCTTTGGTAGCCTCAGGATCCCGCCTCTATTCTTTGCAGATGATATTGTTCTTCTGGACTTATCAGGCAATGACTTCTAGCATGCACTAGCATGCTCACTCCTGCATGCAGGAGACCCTGTACCAGGCTGGTGTGGTAAAGAGAGAGCCAAGTGTGGATGCAAAGCTGTTGATTTACCAGTCAATCTACATTCCCGCTCTCATCTATGGCCACAAGCTCTGGCTAGTGACCAAAAGAATGAGATTATGGATACAAGTGGCAGAAACAAGAATCCTCCCAAAGTTGGCGGCGCTCTCCCTTACAGATAGGGTGAGGATCTTGATCATTCATAATGGACTCAGAGTAGAGCTGCTATTCCTCCACATCAAAAGAAGCAAGCTGAGGTGGTATAGGTATCTGACCAGGGTGCCTCCTGGATGCCTCCTAGGAGAGGTTATTTCAGGTATGTCCTAGAAGGAGGAGGCCCCGGGGCAGACCCAGGACACACTAGAGCGATTATGTCTCTCAGCTGGCTTGGGAATGTCTCAGTATCTCCCCAGATGAGCTCTAGGAGGTGGCCAGGAAGAAAGAGTTCTTGGGGTCTTTGCTTGGACTGCTACCCCGACGACCTGAACCTGGATAAGCAGCAGAAAATGGAGGAATGTATGTGGTGGATCAGTATCTTCTGATCCACCAACTTTAATCTTTCAGATTTCAGTTTAAAGATTAATCTCTTGACATCTCCCCATGCCACTGGCAAACTAGAAGGTTAGATTGAAATATTTCATCAGCTACAATAGCTGCTGCTAGCATAACACACCTGTGTCTCTAATTAAATCGTCAAATTAGAGGTACAGTGTTCAGTGTGTTAGTAAGAGACAAGTTTTTGTATTGATGTTAGTGCCAGAGAAGGTTCGAAGCTCTACAGTTATTGAGTCAGCAGAGTGCTGGCAACTTAATGCACCTCAGCACTTTATGTGGTCTGCCACTTGGCGGCTGAGTTGTTTCAGTTCCTTAATGCTTCCACTTTGCAATAATACCACTTACAGCTGGTAGAATATCTAAGATGGAAGAAATTTCACAAACTGACTTTGTGCAATAATGGCCTCTTATTAAAGTAAAATGCCCAAATTCAGTGAACATTTGAATGACCCATTTTTTCAAGACAGACACACAGACTGCATGGCCAGGAGCTTGATTTTAAACACCTGATTCCATCTGAGTAAATACATTTTAAAGTGTGTTTCAGGGATGATAGCTTTACCCCAAACAAAGGAAATTACTCTCTGAAAGTTCTGTATCTACAGTATCAGTACTAGACACTTACTATACACTTCACTTTATAAAAAATTAAATAAAATGCAACTGTAAATCCCATGCTCTGTAATCAATTTATATAAAGGGTGACATTCAGCGTGACTTTAAGACCATCAAACTTTTATATGATTAATACAGCTCACCTGTTCCTGGGGGGGAAAAAATAACAGTGCACCAGAGGAAAAGTTCTTGTACATTAGCTTTTTGGAAATTAAAGCAAGCCAAGATTGCAGATACAACTTTAAAAAGTGGTCTAAGGGAGATATGCTTTATATATTTCACATTAGAGCTTGTTGTTGCATTGCTGCTTACCTCAACATTTACGTTTTGGAGAAGCATTGAGTGTGCAGTGCACAGTGGGGCCTGGAAGATTGGAGCATCCCCAGTGCAAACACATAATTGCTCTTAGTGGTGCCTTTTTAAAAGGCTGAAATCATAGCAGCAATTGAGGAAACAGCGGTGATAACAATCAGCAACACTCAGCAAAATCTTTCAAACAAATTATGGTCATTATTATGTGCAAGAAGCCAATGAATTCCTGAATGCACCCTTAAATATAAAATATTCTAACTGATATTTCCCTCATGAGCATTTCTTGCTGATAAGAGTCTAACAAGTTAAGACCTTTAGGTTAACTGATCATCTATCGTGTGAACCAACAGGAATGAGTCAAAGTACATAAAGTACATTGATATATATGACCAGAGGAAACAGGAGACTTTCCCTAACATACCAAGCACTGACTTTCCCTAGGGCACTGACAGTAGAAGGAGGGCAAAAAGCTTGAAAGCTCACTTTATCATGTCTTAACATAGTTGTTTCCGGCCTGCAGGGAACGTGGCTGACATGTAACTCATCATTATTTGGTTCAGTTTTTTTGAACAAGACTGTTCCAAGAAAAAAAAAAATTCCATGTAGAGATCCATTTTTATGAAAAGAGAACAAATAGATGAAACTTATTTTTCCAAGTATAATTACAGCTTTTATTCAGGACTCAATTTGACAGTTTAAGGTACTGCAGGAGAAAAAACATACTAATGTTTTTACATTTTGGCAAAAAGCTTGTGAATATGCTTTATTAATATTGAAAGTTGCAAAAACAGCTTAAAAATATAAAACTCACTCGCCCTGTGGGAGGTTTTTGTCCTCCAAGCTCGAGGCCTCTCTCAGAGGCCTGGGAGCTTGAGGGTCCTGCTCAGTACTTAGCTGTTCCTACGACTGCGCTCTTCTGGACAGAGATCTCGGATGTCCTTCCTGGAATCAGCTGGAGCCACTCTCCCAGTTTCCGGGGGGGTCACTGCCCCAAGTGTTCAAATTACCACGGGGACCACTGTATCCCATTTTGACCTCGTGACTTCCAGGTCATACTCGGCATGTTCCTGTATACTATGCCGGCCACTTGGTTATGGTGTTCCATCTATGCCCTGCAGGCTACCATCTTGCACCCTGCTGTTATGTGCTGGATTCTCTCAGGGGCATCTCTGCCCAGCCTGCACCTGGGGTCTTGACGTGTGTGGTAGACCCCAGCCTCTAACGATCTTGTGCTTAGAGCTTGAACCTGTGCTGCCATAATTGGTGCCTCTCTGATGTCTTTCAGTCCAGCTTTGTCCAGCCATTGGTAGGATTTTTTTATATCAGCCATTTTTTTCTATCTGCCGGTGGTACATGCCATGCAGGGATCTGTCCTTCCATGATGGTTCCGCTTCTTTCTCCTCTTCTTTCTCGGGTTCCTGCTGCCTGAGGTATTGCCCAAGCAATGATCATTTGTGGCCATCTTCCTGATGTACTCACTGATCTTTGTTGTTTCAACCATGGTAGTGGTTCTGACACTCACTAGTCCTTGGCCTCCTTCCTTCTGCTTAGCGCTCAGTCTCAGGGTGCTGGATTTGGGGTGAAACCCTCCATGCATGGTGAGAAGTTTTACTTGATCCAGCTGTCTTAGCTAATTAGAGTCTGCTTTCTAAACGTCCTTTTATTTTAAGAAATTCTTGAAAGAGCAGTTGTCAAACAGTTAATAGTCAGAATTTAGAGTGCATCCTAGCACAGAAACAGCAAGAGTCTCTGTGCTTGTTGTGCTCCTCAGTGCAGCATTTAATACCTTTGACCACAATATTTTACTACAGAGATTAGAACACATGGTTGGTATTATAGGTACTCTACTGCAGTGGTTTGAATCATGTCTATCTGATAGATTCTAATTTGTTCATATAAATGAGGAGTCTTCTTCACACATGAAAGTTAATTACGGAGTTCCACAACGTTCTGTGTTAAGATCAATTCTATTTACATTATACGTGCTTCCCTTAGGCAATATTGTTCAATAACACTGCATACATTTTAATTTCCATTCAAAATACAAATCAGCTAGTTAAACTTAGGTTGCTCTAAAAGCTTATGAGGTGACCATGAACCATCCTTTAGTTATGCTGCAAGCGGCTTAGGCTGCTTGAGGCTGCTTGATGATGCACTAAATGTTTCTTCTGTACTCATCTCTTTTCACTCTGTGTGTTTATCACCACTACTGTGTTTAAATATTAGTAAATATTAAACTCTGGCTCTCTCTCCCATAGTTTGTCCAGTCTTTCTTTACTCTCTTCTCTTTCTCCTCACCCCCACCTGGTTGCAGTGAATGGCTGTCCCTCTCTGAGCCTGATTCTGTCTCAGGTTTCTTCCTGTTAAAATGAAATTTTCCATTCCCACTGTCGCCACGTGCTTTCTCACTAGGGGTCTTCTGATTGTTGGGGTTTTCTCTGTATTATTGTAGGGTCTTTACCTTACAATATAAAGCACCTTGATGCAACTGCTTTTGTGATTTGGCACTAAATAAATAAAATTCAATTCAATTCAATTTAAAATCATTATAATCTGTGATGCGGACCCTCCTGTTTGTGAAATGAATTGACATAACGCAAGGAGCCTTAGGGATTGACTTAAAAATAAAGAATCAGAATCATACAGTTGTGAAGCAATCCTGCATGTGTTCATATTTAGGTCAGTGCATTGTATCAAATGAACTGTCTGCCTCAAAGGAAAGATGGAGCTTTTCCTTTCAAGTGAGGTAATGAAGTTCAGAGCTGAGTGCTGTTTTTGAAGTTGTCCACCAGTGTGTTTGTTGAGGCTGGGTGGGTTCGCCTCTGAGTCAGCTCAGGTGCCACAGGTCAGCTGCACTGAGGGTCTGTCTGACAGCGCGGCTCTTTGTACTCAACAAGTGATGCTGGCACAGGTACGCTGAGCTGCTTTGATCCACGGGTCAGCTGAATCACCCACAGGTCATTCCGTAACTGTGATCATAAGGCTCAAAGCTACACTCCAAATAATATCTCAGTCTCAAGAGGCAAAGTATTACCATCTGCAGAAAATCTGTCTTTGGAGATTTTGTGCACAATTTGATAGTTTTTACCATCTGTCACTTGGTTTTACTTCATATAAACTACTTCATTAATCATTAATTTAAACCTTTTTTTAATTAACATGTCTATATTAGTAAGATATGATGTCATTCATAGGTGTGCTTTGTGTTTCAGTGGCTTCAAGCACATCTACCCAACAGGAAACTGGCTTATCTTGTCTAATCTTATCACAATCTTGTCTTACCCTCACTTCAAGAAACAACACAACAAGACACAAAAAATGTCAGCTGAAAGAAAAAAAGTAACGAACAGCTAGGCATAGGTTCATGTGAGCAGTGGATGATCAAGATTTTTTTTTTTTTTTAAAGTGACAAGTCAGGTTCAGTCAGGGTGGGGGTGAGGGGGTGGGGGGGTGGGGGGATGAAGCCCATCCCAGCTGCCACAGGGTTATCTTGAGGCAGTGTACACCGTGGACAGGTCACTAGTTTGTCGCAGGGTTAACATAGAAAGACAAACAACCATTCACACTATGGACAATTTAGAATAACCAATTAACTTAACCCCACTGACTGCATGACTTTGGATTATGGGAGGAAGGTAGAGAACCCAGAGAGAACCCATGCAGACATGGGGAGAACATGCAAACTCCACACAGAACGGCCCTGACTAGATCATATCTAAACATACCACAGCTAATTTCTGGTGGTTGAATATTCTTAAATTATTTCCTTGTGTGCATTACCAGGACAAACTAGTGTCGAAAACTGTGGTGGCTTTTTCATCATTTTTTTCTGTTGTTCATTCATTTTCCTTATGTCAAATCTCTGTGTTAAAACAGCTTTGCTTTAAGCTGATGATTTATGAATGAATAAGGTTTTCATTTTGGAAATTATTTTGACAATCACATTTTTATTGTTTATTTGAAAGGAAGACAACACACACGAAAAGTGGTGCAGCCTATTTGTAACTTTTAACTGTCTTCAGTGAGAAGTGGAGTCTTCGGCTTCAGCTCCTGTCCTGTGGATCCAGCTCCCAGCTTGGGTGCAGGAGACAGACACTGTGTCTACTTCTGTGATCAGCTTTAAGACTTTTGTGATATTGAATACCCCTCATTTTTGTGCTGCTATGGGTACAGTCTGCTGGTTTTGTTCTTGTACTGTGCTTGGTACCTTGAGTTTACTCTACTCTGCCTCTATGCACATATACTTAGCAGTGAGCAGACATTTCAGGGGCAGGTGCACATAAGTATTTTATTTTTAATTAAGTTGCACACAGTAACATACCTTTTATTTGCTTAATTGCTAAGGTAATTGCTTAATCTACCTCATCCTCCAAAGTGCTAAATGGCCTGATCCAGGACAGAAGAAAGCTGCAACACTGGGCTGCATGCTGTAGTTATCTTGTTTTCTGTTTTCTGAACCTGTCATTTCTTTGATATTCTGCTGAAACTAATAAATGCAAAATCAATATTGCACATGATAACTAGTGGTTAATCTGTATTAGAATAATGCATATTATTTACGGTAAAGAAAAGTGATATAACTAAGTGACTGATACTTGGAGCTGACTTTGTGTTCAGTCATCTGGTACGCAAATTAACCATCATCTCTGGCTATCTCTGTTTTTTCTCTGCAGCAGGTCAAACTCATACACAAACAAAACACACTGCTACTCATGTGTCACGAAATCGCTTACAAACTTTGACATATTCTTTCATCTTGCTGGTAGTCCACTCATAGTGTGCTCCTCATGGACACCTACAGGGGTTGGACAATGAAACTGAAACACCTGTCATTTTAGTGTGGGAGGTTTCATGGCTAAATTGGACCAGCCTGGTGGCCAATCTTCATTAATTGCACATTGCACCAGTAAGAGCAGAGTGTGAAGGTCCAATTAGCAGGGTAAGAGCACAGTTTTGCTCAAAATATTGCAATGCACACAACATTATGGGTGACATACCAGAGTTCAAAAGAGGACAAATTGTTGGTGCACGTCTTGCTGGCGCATCTGTGACCAAGACAGCAAGTCTTTGTGATGTATCAAGAGCCACGGTATCCAGGGTAATGTCAGCATACCACCAAGAAGGACGAACCACATCCAGCAGGATTAACTGTGGACGCAAGAGGAAGCTGTCTGAAAGGGATGTTCGGGTGCTAACCCGGATTGTATCCAAAAAACATAAAACCACGGCTGCCCAAATCACGGCAGAATTAAATGTGCACCTCAACTCTCCTGTTTCCACCAAAACTGTCCATCGGGAGCTCCACAGGGTCAATATACACGGCTGGGCTGCTATAGCCAAACCTTTGGTCACTCGTGCCAATGCCAAACGTTGGTTTCAATGGTGCAAGGAGCGCAAATCTTGGGCTGTGGACAATGTGAAACATGTATTGTTCTCTGATGAGTCCACCTTTACTGTTTTCCCCACATCCGGGAGAGTTACGGTGTGGAGAAGCCCCAAAGAAGCGTACCACCCAGACTGTTGCATGCCCAGAGTGATGGTTTGGGCTGCCATATCATGGCATTCCCTTGGCCCAACACTTGTGCTAGATGTGCGTGTCACTGTCAAGGACTACCGAACCATTCTGGAGGACCATGTGCATCCAATGGTTCAAACATTGTATCCTGAAGGCGGTGCCGTGTATCAGGATGACAATGCACCAATACACACAGCAAGACTGGTGAAAGATTGATTTGATGAACATAAAAGTGAAGTTGAACATCTCCCATGGCCTGCACAGTCACCAGATCTAAATATTATTGAGCCACTTTGGGGTGTTTTGGAGGAGCGAGTCAGGAAACGTTTTCCTCCACCAGCATCACGTCGTGACCTGGCCACTATCCTGCAAGAAGAATGGCTTAAAATCCCTCTGACCACTGTGCAGGACTTGTATATGTCATTCCCAAGACGAACTGACGCTGAAAAAGGAGGCCCTACACCATACTAATAAATTATTGTGGTCTAAAATCAGGTGTTTCAGTTTCATTGTCCAACCCCTGTAGGTTCAATTGCACTTACACCATGACTGGATGTATGTACCAGGTTTTCATCTGACAGTGTGCTTATGAGTTCATAATAATCCAACAGATTCTCAACTACTCCCATATGCAATGAAAATTATGACAAATTCTGTCATGATCTCCAGGTCCTTAACCCAGAGTTTTGGGTTTTGTAGGGTTATGATTTCTTTTGGTTTTGTGAACGGGTTATTTATAGTATTTTGAGTTTGTTTCCTTGTTGGTAGTCTCTGTTTGGTTTCACCACGTTTGTGTTCTCACGTTTTCTTAGTTTTAGTTTCACCTTTCTTTGCAGTCTTGTTTCTGTTCATAGTGATTGTTTTTTGATTCCAAGAGTTTGTTTTTCTCTGCCTTCCCTGTGTTTCCTGTGAAACCTCCATCTGTGTAAGTTTTCCCTTGTTGGTCTCTCCTTGATAGTCTCTTTTCTCATGTGCCTTATATTGAGTTTAACTTTCCTTGTCTTGTTATCCCTGATTTGTTCCTGCTGTGTTTTCCACCTGTTTTTCCCCTGGCCTCATTACCTTGTGTATTTATTGTCTGAGTCTTCCCTGCCGACATAGCTGTACTCTCCCTAGTGTTTTCCGCAGTGATTTCTCGTGGCTCTTGGATTTTGGTTTCCTGTGTTTTGACTGTGAGTTACTTTGCCATTTATGCAAATAAATGCTCAACTTTACATTTCACCGCCAGCTACCACCACACTCCACACAGCGCAATCTGACAAATCCGTTAGATTTATGGAAATTCTGTACAATCTGAGATCTATGATTCTAGATATACAGATGGATAACATGTTTGACATCTGAATATATGCATAAACTAGTGACTGCATAATTCTGTCTGTTATCAAACACAGGTTCACTTGTACATTTAAAATCAGATGAACTTGCTTTTTACAAGCTAATTATGGGATATTATTGATTATACTGTGCTGTTTGTGGTTAGGAGCTAAAATAGGTGTTTACTACTTTAATTAAGTATGTAGATGCAGTTGCAGCATGAGAACCTTGGTGGTTTAGTGAGTTGAGGGGCATGGCCTGAGAGGTTAGGAGTCTCAAAGTTTTCTGTGTACATGAGTCAGTTCTTGATTATGTCTTATTTTGGAAAGTTCATGCTTATCTCTAAAAGGAATTCATTGTTACCTCATTAGTTTGTAATGAATAAATAAATCTTCAAACATACTTCAAGTGGAAGACATTTCATTTTCAATATCAGGAACACATCAGCCATAAATTCCTTTTTTGAACTTGGTTTATTGGAAATTACTCTACATCTTTAGTCAGAAAACCTCTTGCATCTTGTGAAAGGGAACACTGGGGATGATCTGTGGCTCATGGAAATGGTGGACGGCTTGAATGAATGATGTTAGCAAGAAATCTCCCATGTACGCTGGATTGAGGGTAATAGCCTACTTTGACGAAATAACCACAGTAAGTGGTTAAAATTTGCATTGCTAATTGTGGAAACTTGTCACAGTGGATGAGGGTACTGAAGAACTAGCTTGTGGAAAAAGACAATCAAAAATGACAGAAAAGGCCATTGAGGAAAAACTGCACAGGTTACCTCAATCTAGAAAGGCTAAGCTAGGCCATCTAACTAGCCAAGCTAATCAGCTTGATGGCTAACAGAAGACAATGCTAATGTGAACAAAGTTAAACATGAATTACATTTGAATTATCAAGATTCATTTGGAGAATTGCAGAAGATAAAGATCTTGAACCACAGGAAGCAAAAAAAGAACAACTAGATCTGCAAAATGCTATTGCTGCCTCTGATACTAAATTAAGAGTTTTAGAAATTTTTGAAAACAAGCACTCATCACAAGTGAGCCCTGCACGTGCAATGACTATTGATTCTGGACTCATACCATTAGATGTATATGTCAAACTCCAGTCACCAATACGGAAAATGGACATGGGGAATTCATGCCTCTTCAAACTCAGCCTACTGCCACACAGCAGTCTAGAGTGAATTTGCAGATGATCCTGTATTTGAAACACGTTACAGTGTCACATCAGAATAAAATTACAGAGTTGAAGGTGAAGCAGCAGAAAATTATTTTGCCACCTTTAGATATCCCTGCCTTCAGAGGTGACCCTCTAGATTACAATACATTTATCATTGCCTTTGAGCATGGAGTAGAATCTCGCAGTGAAAGCCTAAGGACCGTCTCTTAGAGCAGTTTACTAGTGGACAGCCCACAGAGTTAATAGAAAGTTGCCTTCACATGAAGCCAGATGCAGGCTACCACAAGGCTAAACAGCTACAGTAGTTCAAGAGCATTTTGGAAATGACTACAAAATTGCTGTAGCCTATATGAACAAGGTCTTGAGCTGGAAAGCTATGAAGCCAGAGGATGCAGAAGCTTTAAATGCATTTCCATATCATGGCTGAAGTGAGTTACATGGAGGAGCTTGATAACATTGCAAACTTGAAAGCCATTGTAGCAAAGCTTCCATACAAGTTATTTAAAGGTGGAGAACTGTTGGACGTGGTATGCAAGAGCGAAGTGACAGAAGAGTCCAGTTTAAGGATTTGGTGGAGTTTATTAATAAACAAGCCAAAACTGCACTTTACCCAGTCTTTGGTAACATGAAGAATAGCACAACTGTTAAAGCATCCACAACTAAACAAAACAATAACAAAGAGCAGAAAAGGGTCCTAATGAATAAGTCACCACAAGTGCCATACCAGTGGACAGTCAGGAGAAAGACAGTCTGTTCAGTAATGGTGAGCACATCATAGACTTGTAAGCTTGAAGGGAAGCCACACATTCAAAAGCTGGAATTCTTGAAAGGCAAAGGACTGTGTTTTAGCTGCTTGAAGCAAGATTACATGAGCAAATTTTGTAACAGAAAAGTGAGCCGTCAGGTATGTTCTCTAAGTCATCCTACACTGCTGCATATTAAGAAAAATGACAGAAGACAGAGACTGAGAAAGTCAAACTATTTTAGTGCCTTTGTCTGTTAAGAGTCTGAGGATCGTGGGCCAGCTGGGGCCAGGGAAGATGATTGCAGACTTGCAATAGTTCCTTTCCAAGTCAAGGCTAAGAAGATGAGTTTAGACCCAGGAAGCTTTAACATGTTAATGGATGTTAATGGATAAATTGAAGCTCATTACTACTGAGAACCATGAATCAGGAGAAACCTTTCTGTACTTATGTGGTGTCAGGCTTGGAGGTCAGTAGTTTGTCTGGTGACAAGTTCATTGATCTTCCAGATGTCTTCACACAATGAGTGATACCAAAAGGAAACACATCAGAACACAAGGATCTTGAAAGGTGGCCGTACCTTAAAGAAATAAGTTGAATCTGACATTGGATTACTTACCGGAGCAAATGTAACTGAAGTCATGGAGCCATGGGAGATGAGCAGATGGTAATAGATTGTACACTGTAAGAATTAAGCTAGTTTGGACTGTGAATGGACTTTTGAGAGAAACTTGCAGTCATGCAGAGAGAAACCCAACTGAGACCATCGTAAATTGCATATCAGTGAGCAGTTTAGAGAGCCTGGAAAACCTTATTAAAAGGGGCTATGCAGTGTAGCTGTCAAATGATGAATTGACACACAAAGAAGGGAAAGTGTGGTAAATAATACATCGTGCCTTATACCACCCTGTGAAGAAGAAATTAAGAGTCATGTTCCACTGTGCAGCATCCTATAAGGGCACATCCCTGAATGATCAACTTCTTCAAGGTCCAGATGTGACCAGCAGTCTGACTGGTGTTTTAATTCAATTCAGACAAAAATGTGTTGCAATCGTGGGATACATGGAAGCAATGTTCCACCAGGTTGAGGTGCCTGATGATGGCTCAGACTTACTCAGGTTCCTTTGGTGGACAGGTGGTGAGTGCAATCTAGCTTTGACTGGGCACAAGATAACTGTGCTTGTGTGTCTGGGGTCACATTCTCACCTAGTTGTGCCAGTGTCACTTTGAGGAAGTGCACTGAAGAGTAGACAGTTGTTCAAACAGCCATGTAGAAAATTTATGTAGACTGTCTCAAGTCTGTCAATACAGAGGAGGCAGCTATATCATATACTGTATGTGTCAGGATCTAATAAAAATCTGTGCCAGTGGAGGCTTCTATCTCAACAAACAGATGAGAAACTGATGGAAGGTGCTCGACTCCATCACAAAGTCTGAACTAGCAGCTGAAATTAAAACCCTGGACCTGGATCGTGACAGACTTCCATTGGAGAGGACCCTTGGTCTCAACTGGTGTGTTGAGTTAGACACATTCCAATTTAAGATTACCATCAGAGATCATCTACACAGAAGAGGACTTCTTTCTGTCACTGGGTACGTTTATGATCCATTAGGCATTTTGGCACCCGTGGTTTTGCCAGTGAAGACAATACTGCAGGAATTGTGCAGACTGAAAACTGTATGGGACGACAACTGTTCTGAGCACATGGTAAAGCAGTGGTCAGACTAGTCTTTCTGCTTTGGAACACTTCTCAGTTGCAAGATGTCTCAAGTCTGATGAATTTGGAAATTGTGTATTTACGCAATTGCATCACTTCACAGATTAAAGTGAGGATGCATGTGGACCAGTCAGCTACCTTCTGCTGCATAACACAAGAACTGAGACATAATGGGTTAGTCCAGAGTGGGGCCTCTCAGGCCTCCTGTCATATTCCATCTGGAATTGCTGATACAGTAGCCATTAAGATGGACTTTCTTAAGAGAGCTACACCTGAACTTGCAGAATAAAGTTTTTGGACAGACAGTACAGTGATGCTCAAGTACCTCCAGAATGAGACCATATGTTCGTGGCAGAGAAACATCAGCACAGACAAGAATCTGGCTGACTGCGCCTTCAACAGGGCAAAAAGTGGATGAATTTATGAGAAACACTCCATTGAGCCATATAGAAATAACATCTGATGATCCAAGACCAAGAAAGTCTAGTAAACAGAATATAGGATGGAAGAGAATGTTGTTCTCTGTCATGGTTGCTGTGGCAGGCAGGAAAGGCAGACCCCAAAAGCAGGACTCAGAAAAAAGGTGAAAAATTAACTTAAAGGATTTTATTGAGTACGAGTTCCGTATAAACTAAATAAACTGGGCTGGTCTGTGGCCAGAACCAAGCCTAAGGGGTACAAGGAACGGAGACGCACACAGCTGGAACATAGACAATGACACAACAAAGAACAGAAGAAAATTGAGGGCTTAAATACACATTAGGTAATCAGGGCAAGAGGAAACAGCAGGGCACAGCAGGTGAAGCAAATGAAACTAATAACGGAGGAAGCAAAACTAAACACAAAGCACAGGGAACACAAGACTGTCAAAATAAAACAGGAAGTCCCTAGACAAGGTACACGTAGACTTGACACAGGGAAACACAAGGGACTAGAAACAAACTGAGGAACACAATAAACATAATCACAGAAATAACTGAAACAGAACCAAGAGAACACAAAACACTGGGCCACCGGCCCAGGACCATGACAGTTCTCATTGTGGATGAAGTTGAAAAGCTTAGGTCTTACTTTTGAGTGTCTGTCAAAAATGTAAAGAAAAAAAAAATCACAAAAACAGTCTCTTCAAGGTGTTTATATTGTAAGATAAAGAACCTAAAATAATAAGAGAAAACCCCTACAATCAAACAACCCCTTATGAACAAGCACTTGTCAAGGGTGGGAAGGAAAAACTCCCTTTTAACAGGAAGAAACGTACAAGCACTTCTGATTTGAGGCTCTTTTTCAGAGGCTCCATAGTATCCAGAGTTAGACTCAGTGAGGATGTAATATTATTAACCAAATCATCAACCTCTGTGGGAGTAGGTAGCTGCTCTGCACTGTGTTGGCACATGACAATGAAGAAGACAATAATGGAGGAATTATATCCTTAAACTTAGTTAAAGCACTTTCAGAAAGACAAAGAACAATAACAAATTTTATTGTAAAATACACATATCACATATACCGTATTTTTCGGACTATACGTCGCTCCGGAGTATAGGTCGCACCAGCCAAAAAATGCATAATAAAGAAGAAAAAAACATATATAGGTCGCACTGGACTATAAGTCGCACTTTTTTTGGGGGGGGGGGGGGGGGGGGGGGGGGGGGGGGGGGGGGGGGGGGGGTTGATAGAATCCGAGACTCAGAGCACAAATTCCATCTTGAACGGCAATTTAAAATAATAATGGATTAAAGAACAGGACGAACACGGTTACACCTACGTTATGCTAACGTAGCACATTCAGCTACATGACGCACAACGAACACGTGTTCGGTATTGTTACGTTGTAAACACACTTCCAAAGTCGGCGATATTCACAACAAAGGTCGTCTTTATTAACAGAAAAACGGCTGCTGTAGGCCACAGCCACGCCAACCACAACTACAACAGCGGAACAGCAACACACACACAGGCAAGCTCTCGGTCTTTTTCTCTCTCTCCATGCTGCCTTCACGAACCTCCCGAACAGTCCGAAATCCCACAACATCAACACGCTCTCTAACTAAGAGAATCGCTACAGTATGTTAACGTAACATTAAGTTATTCAGATAACCATAGCATAAAGAACATACTAACAAGTTAACCAAACCATCAATCCATTGAATTCTTCATCCTCGGTGTCACTTCTAAACAATTCCGTACACTCCGTAGACGAAGCGCCGCTTCCTCTTCTGTGTCGCGTTAGTCAGACTCGTCATCAGCTGCAGTTCCAATTATTCCAGCCTTTCTGAATCCCAACAGGATGGTTTGTCACTGAAGCCCATGTTTTCTTGATCCATCCAATGACTTCCAGGAAATTTGGGTGGCGCATTCTCCCAGTTGCCGTTAAGCTGTGCTCTCCATCCACTGCGCCCACAGGTTACGCAAGACTGCCTTAAAGCTGCAGTTCACGGAGATGTCAAGTGGCTGGAGTATTTTGGTTCATGTGTTATAAATGTCACATATACGTCGCTCCGGAGTATAGGTCGCACCCCCAGCCAAACTATGAAAAAAAGTGCGACTTATACTCCGGAAAATACGGTATATGTAAACATGCAGCAAAATTCAGTCTCTGCTTTCAACCCATCACACATGCAGTATGTATCACACACTTGATGTGTATAATACATTACTGTAAATTCAAATGTTATTAAGAATAGGTCAGAGAGAACACAGCCACACAGTACCAGTCAAAGGTTTGAACACACTCATCCATTAATGGGTAAGAACGAGATTCAGAGTGTGATTAAAGTGTTGGGTGGGCTGTAATTTTCAGCATACACATGGAAGCTGAATCACCCACTATAATTATTTTTATCTGAACTAAGGACTAAATCAGATTTTTTTTAAAAATCTGAAAAATCAGATAGCAACTCAGAGTAACGTCCTGGTGGACGATAAATGACAAATAAAACAGATTTTTGTTTTTTTCAATTAGGGTAGACAAGGCTAAGAGTCAGGCTTTCAAATGGATTAAAATTCTGGGTCTGTGGTTAATTAACAAGCTGGAGTGGAAGATTATTGCTGCTCCTGCTGCTACTCCTCCTCCTCTTCCACTTCAACCTGTGCATCGAGCATTCTGACAGTTAGCATGACTCGGGGGTGTTGATTCATTTAAACTAACACATTCATCTTGCTATGCTCCGAGAAACTCATGGATTATGGGAAAGATCATCAAAGCAGTTCCAGGCAAGAAGAGTCTTGTCGACAGAGTCCGGATAAAGACAAAGGCTAATGTCTTGGAATGGCCCATTACGAAGATTTGTCTGCTTGTGGAATCTGAATGGGCAAGTGGTAAAGACTGAGCCCCTATGATGAGCCATGAGCTAGCAACCTCTGGTTCTCAGACTTACTATCCTTTGCAAAGCCAATTGACTAAGTATGGACATTTAATGTGCCCATAAATAGCATCTTTGTCATGTGCTGGAACACTGCATATGTCTAAAGGTGTATACTGGTTCATATTATGTGTTGTAAAGTTAAAAGAAATGTGGTAATTTTAACAAGTCAATACATTTTTAGAAGAATTAGGGGTACTGCAGACACTAGATATTTACTTCATGTTTAATAATTCATAGATGCTTATTATTGCATAATTGACCATTCAAGATGAGTAATTTGAACAAAACCAGGAACAAAAACATAGGGGGCCAGGACAAAAACAAAAAGCAACAGCACAGCACTTGGAAAAACAGTCCAAAGAGAAACACTGGGGACGAGGCAGAACAGGAGCCAAAACAGTTCAGGGGATCTGCTTGGAAAAAGGAGGCAAGACAGTCAGGGGACCGGCGGGGAGGCCAACAGTTGAGACGAAGCAGTTCAGGGGGCTGGCCAGGAGGCCCGTGGTAAAGACAATGAAGCTCTGGAGGACGGCCACGTGGACAGCGGCAAAGATGGTGGAGCTCTGGAAGACAGCCGCGTGGACAGCAGCAACAGCTGAGCAATTTGGGGGGCCTCCTGCAAAGTCAATGAAGCTCTGGAGGACGGCCACGTGGACAGCGGCAAAGATGGTGGAGCTCTGGAAGACAGCTGCGTGGACAGCAGCAACGGCCGCTCAGTTCAGGGGGCCTGCCGTGGTGCCAGCAGCAAAGATGATGAACCTCTGGAAGATGGCCACTTTGCTAGCAGTGAAGGCGCTCCGGAGCCTTGGCAGGTGACTGCCGTAACACCTCTGGTGGCTTGGCTGATGGCCAATGAAGGCCATCTCTGATGGCCGATGAAGACCCTCTGGTGGCCAGCATCGGCAAAGAGGAGCCTCTGGTGTCCTCGGACACCACTGCGACTTGGGCCTGGGAAGCTTGGATGTGGCAGGCTTGGGTGCGGAGGGCGCAGAAGACGCTGCAGGCTCAGGTGAGGAGGGTGCAGAAGACACTGAAGACTGATGTGACGTTGAAAGCTGGGATGACTGTGCAGACACAGATGACTGTGGCAACTCTGCTTGGCATGAAGCCACTTTCTTGGGTGCCCAGGGCTGCTTAGTTGGGCAAACTGCCGCTTCCTGTGGCTGAAGTGACCTGGCTGCCCCCACCCTGGGAACAGGAATGGGTGCAGGGATCGGCTGGACCCGAGCCACCCCCACCCTGGGAACAGGAACAGTTGCGGGGACAGGGTGGGCCCCAGCCACCTTGGTGGTTTAGTGAGTTGCGGGGCATGGCCTGAGAGGTTAGGAGACCAATGGTTTTCTGACCATGTGCATGAGTCAGTTGTTTATAATGTCTCATTTTGGACCATTCATGCTTATCTCTAGAAGGAACTGCTTGCCACCCACCCTTATGGAAGAGACATCAAGAGAACAATTTACCCTGCCTGGGATAGGGTTACTCGGACCCCACCCTGTAGTCAGGCCTGGGGAGGGAGCTCGAGGGGGAGCATATAGTGACCTGGGTATTAGCCCACGGATAATAAGACAAGACATGTTGAACTATAAACAAAGCACAGGAGACAAAAGCTCACCAAAATAAGACAGGAAGTAACTAAACACATGACAGACCACCTATACAAATTTGACATAGTGGAGTATTGGGGGAAGATTTAAACAATACAAATTAACCCTAAAACAGAGTACACGTGGAAATTAGCAGAACAAACAAAGGACTAAAACTCAAGATGCTTAAAGTGGCAAACAAGAATAAACAATATTGATCCAACCGAGAGCCAACAGAACATTAAATAATGACAAGAATTTCAAAATCCAGAACAGAAAACCCAGGTCCAAAATCCATGTCAATCAGGGCCTGTTAGAAATTTTAAATCATGACTGCTTTAAAGATGTATCTATTAAAAGCAGATAAACCATTTAATCTAACACATTTTACAGCAGCTAGTGCTGATGCACACTCATGTACTAGCTGCAACTACAACAGTGAGCTGAAAGAAGTAAAAAAGCATTCCACAAAACTGCTGGTTTAAATATGGTCATAAATACCTGTGGATTTGACATTATACAGAGAAATTAGATCAGTCTTAATATTTTTAAAAAAATGATTGGTGCAGCTTTAAACCATCCAATATCCTCATTGCTTTCAACCCAATAAGTAAAGAATATGTCTTCCTCTGACCTTCACAGCTGGTCACATTTCTGTCTGTCTGTCTGTCTTTCTTTCTTTCTTTAACACAGCAAGAAACTACAGGTACCTTTTTTATTACTCACTGCATGCCTTGATGAGTGCAGTGGAGCTATTATCAGCTTTGTCTCATCCCTCGGGGCACCTTGGTAATTCCCACTGTTCTTCTTCCAAAAGCTCTTAGGTTTACAGGTTGTATATATGATGAGATTGCTCTGAGGACTGCAGCAGGGATTTTCATTCTGTGAACACATTCAATCTGATCAGGTTTCATTGTTTTGTCAAAGTCTTATTTTCATAGACCTTTCACAGATGATTTAAAGGTGTGCCAATAATGTACTGAACACTGCACATTTGTGCAGTTAAACTGACTTACCTCACTTGATAGCTTAACAAGGATGTTAACTTTTGATTTTTTTTAAAAATAATCATTAAGGTAAATAATGTGTTTATTAACTTGTGCCATTTGACAAAAACAAGAAATGCATGTGACCAACAGCACAAGTTTGTGGTCCAGTTTTTTTTTTTTTTTCAATTTGCTATGATGAATTAGCTGCTAATCTTTTCCTATTGAGAAAATGATTCATTCTGTGTTCTTATTTCGATCAATAGCAGAGTTGTAATTTGAAAGTACAGTACCAGTCAAAAGTTTGGACACACTTTGACTGGTACTGTATGTACCAGTGACGTGCAGTCAGGGGAGGCAGGTGAGGCACGGCCTCACCTGTCATCGTGGAAATATAAAATTAAAAAATAAATTAAATGGTTATATTCATTCAGTGATTTGTATTTTAAAGTTCTTTTCCATTTAACTACACCATTTTTAGATTAGTTTTTTCAAAATCGCTGAATTTTCGCATTTGCCGGTCAAATACTAAGAGACGAACGGTGAGGCACCAGCCTGGCGAGCCGCACCACGGATTGCGCAATCCGTGGTGCGGCTCAGTATAGTCATTGCCAGTGACTACTAAGTGTGCTGGCATGCTATGCAGTGAGACCGGATTACTTTCCCTTTGCATGTGGCTATTAAAATGTTCTAACACTTTTACTATATGAACTAAATTTCTATATTTTAGCTGGTGTATATAATGCAGTTTTTTTTTTTGTTTTTTTCATTAACAACTGTATGTGTGTGTAATGCATTCTTGTGTTGAGCGATCATGAAACTGCTGCGAAGAGACACTAGGTGAGGCACGCAGTTCTCGTGCCTCATGGTAGGGGGCGCTGGTGATCCCAGGGACGCTACGACTCCTCGGCGGCAAGCTACCATAAACAGTTAGCAAGGCCAGTTAGTTTTTCCTGTTGCTTGGCCTTATGTTCAACATTGAAGATTACATAACTCAACTGAAAGAATTTTCTAAACTGGACTTTCAATCGAAGCAGAAGATAATAATTAAAGGAAGACCAACACCGGAGCTAAAAGGTTTGCTTCAGACTATGTTAATGTTAAACAAAACAACTGTTGCCAATCAAATGGTGAATAAGCTATATGTTTGTAAATCTGATGTGATGACGTCAGTGCCTCACCAGTCACGACCCTCACCGCACGTCACTGGTATGTACCAGTGCTTTATGCTTTATGAGTGGCCAACCTTGCACAGATTTGACAGTGCATTAAAAGTTTTCTATTGTTTGTGTAGCGCTCCCCGTAAATACAAATATTAATAGGGGTAGGGCTTTTGGGTTCTTATGCTATATTCACTATGTTTTAACCCTGATTAAGTCAGTGTCAATTTAAGCCTTGGATTTAGGTTACACAGTACCAATAAAACATTTCGAAACACACTTTTTAAAACTCACCTTTAAGGGTTTCTGTCTCTCCAAGAGTTTTAATCAAAAAACCTGTAAACACACTTTTCAGATGAAATGGTTTCTATTTATCTATAAGCTATAAACAAACTCACGGCACTCAAGTTTTAAGAAACAATATGAACGGATTTACTTAAAATTATTAGTTTGGATCAAAAGATAGAAAAAACAAATACAATTACATTAAACGGTCTTCAACATTTAACTGACTCGAACCCCTTTGTATAAAGTCACAACCAATATCATATGTGGGCCCACATACACACACACACACACACACCTAAAGCCGGCAAACTCAAAATTACTTAAAACCAAATAAAACGTTGCAGGCCTGGTTCGTGGCTAGTGTACGTGGAGGCCCAAAACACAATGGCCGTTTCACTCGTTAATGAGCCAAAATAAATGAGTGGTACCTTAGTATTTTGGTTGCTGGTCTGTAATCCAACAGTCAGGTAATTGCTCTGAAGCAGATCCTTCTCACCTCACCGGCACAGCAGAGTCCACCGTCTCCTCGCTCACCTCGCTTCCAGAACAGGTACAGATGAGGCTCTGTCAATCCTCGAGCAGGGTATTTACTCCGTTCCCGGGCTGAAAACAGTCTTTCCCCTCTCGCACAGTTCAACTGGGTTAGTCCAACTATACGCAAACAGTCTGTACACTTGTAGTGTGCTGACTCAATGCTATCAAGCTCGTTAGCTTAGCCGTAGCACACGCGCTAACGCTCGGGCTAACATTAGCATACGGGCCACAGTCATACACAGTCTTTGACAGAAGAATTGGCCATCCCTCTCGTCCTCGCAACAGGAAGAACTTGTGCTCTAACGACAGATTGTCGAGCAGACAGTCCCACAAGAAACACAAGAATCCCCGCTTCTGTGTACTTAGCCTTAAAACTCGCTTCCGTCCTGTTTCGACACACTCGTTCTTAGCTCCTCTCCTTCTCTCTCCCTCTCTTACTCTTGACACTCCCTCTGCCCTCTCTTACTCACGCATTAACCCCATAAATGCTGGTTCAAACAGTTCTTTGTCACACTTCACATTTTTAAAAAATAACCAAACAAACAAATCACAGTATTAAATGTATTTAAACCTTTCATTACATGAATAACAGTTTTTAACTGAAACATTTATATATTAACTGGATTTGAACAATCGCTTTTAAACTAAACCAAACACATTTTCTAACCGGGTTACACCCTCCCCCTTCTAAATGGTTTTGATGTCCTCATCAAACAAAATGTACTCAACTTTTAAAATAAGCTCGAGGTAAAGGGTGCATTAGCTACATTCAATTAGCTCTGGCCAATCTTAATGATAACACCTCTATGCACTATGGTGATCGGCTTGTCTTTTGACATACCAGGCTCATCATAAGTTAATCTGATGACTGGTTTCACTGTTCTTTTTGGACGAGCTACAGGTTTGCTAACCATTTCTGGGCTAGAAATTTGAGCTTCACTGTGGCAAGGGTTATCAGACTCTGGGTCTCTTTCTTCCTCAGGAACTGAATCTTGATCGCCATCTTCATCCATGCTGTGGGTTTCCTCCTCCCAGCTGTCATCCTGGATGGGGTCTGATGGTCTCGCAGTTTCTCTTTCCTTTTGCAGGATTTCTCTCAGGAGAGTACTGTAATGTTTCTCAGGACCATAATACTCCACATCTGAAGAGGAATCTTCACTCTCCTGCAACTTTTGAAGAATTTCCTGAGCTTCAGGCGAGGCTTTCTTTGATCTCCTGTGTGTCTTAGGTCTTGTCGTTGTTTGGACATGGGAAACGTCCTCAGTCTCTCCCATCGGCATTCTCACCAGTTGTCCAATCGGCAAGAGATGATCACGATGTAGGGTCTTGACTGGTCCTCCTCCATCTTCAGGTTTCACTTTATACACTGGTAGGTTGGGCATCTTCCCCATCACTACATATGGTATAGGACTCCATCGACTCTCCAGCTTATGTTTCCCTTTCAATCCTAAATTTCTCAGCAACACACGGTCACCGATATCCAGTGTCTGGAATCCCACTTTTTTATCACACAGCCTTTTGTTCCTTTCATGTGTCTTATAGGCAGCTTCAGAGGCAAGCTTGTAAGCACTCTGCAAGTCATCTTTCAACTTAGCCACGTAGCGTGAATGGCCACCCTCGGCTTTGCCATCGGGAGAGGTTCCAAAGCACAAGTCTACAGGAAGTCTTGCTTCTCTGCCGAACATTAAAAAATAGGGCGAGTAGCCTGTGGCATCACACTTGGTACTATTGTAAGCGTGAACCAAGTACCCAATGTGTTTGCTCCACTGCCGTTTCTTCTCAGAGCCCAGGGTTCCCAGCATGGATAGAAGAGTTCTGTTGAATCTCTCGGGCTGCGGGTCTCCCTGAGGGTGATACGGTGTGGTCCGTGATTTCCGAATTCCCATCATGTTCAAGAGCTCTTTGATTAACTGACTCTCAAAATCTCTTCCCTGATCGGAATGTATTCGTGCTGGTAGGCCATAATGTATGAAGTATTTGTCCACTAGGATCTTCGCCACTGTCTGTGCTTTTTGATTCCTGCTTGGGAAAGCTTGAGCATAGCGTGTAAAGTGGTCAGTCACTACTAATACATTGCTTATGCCTGCGGAATCTGGTTCCAAGGACAGGAAGTCAATGCATACCAGGTCCATTGGTCCACTGCTCGTGATATGATGTAATGGTGCTGCTCGATGACTTGGGGTCTTTCGAGTGATGCACTCTCCGCAGTTCTTTATGTACTGTTCAACATCATGTGCTAGTTTAGGCCAGAAAAACCTGGTCCTCAGCAGGTCTGTAGTTCTATCTATACCAAGGTGTCCAAGATCATCATGAGTGGCCTTCAGCACAACTCCTCTGAACTCCCTTGGTAAAACGAGTTGAATGAGTTCTTCTCCAGAAGATCGTTTACTTAATCGGTGGAGTAACCCATCTTTCATCATCAGTTTCCCCATCTCTTTTTTGAAAAAAGACCGTTCTGGACTGGAGTCATTCTCCTTAGACCATTTGCCACCTTTTACTGCTTGGATGACAGATCTCATGACTTCATCCTCTTCCTGAGCTTTTATCAGCTCCTGCTTTGACATTTGTCCTAGTGATTGCAACTCCAGGTGCACTGGGAAAGCGTATATGTCTGGAACACAATCAGGAGAGGCTCCCAACTGGTCCACATATCTTGTCGGATTGCTGGTAGTCCCATGGATGCAGATTCGTTTGCAGATGGACTTCACACCAGTCTGAGGTATGGTCTCCCAATCCTCAGCACTCTCATCAGGCATGTTCCTTGAGAGCAGATCTGCATCTATGTTGTGTCTGCCTGGTCGGTACTGTACCTCAAAGTCATAGGTGGATAAGGCAGAGAGCCATCTGTGCCCTACCGCACTGAGCTTTGCTGTTGAGAGTATGTACGTGAGGGGGTTGTTGTCTGTACGTACCGTGAACTTGGCCCCATACAAATAATCATGGAATTTATCCACGACAGCCCACTTAAGGGACAGAAACTCCAACTGGTGAATGGGGTAGTTCTTCTCTGATGACGTAAGCTTCCTACTGGCAAAAGCCACAGGCCTCAGACCCTCTCTGTGCTCCTGATAGAGAACTGCTCCAAGCCCTTTTAAGCTGGCATCTACATGCAAGATGTACGGCTTGTTGGGATCTGCAAAAGCCAAGACCGGTGCATGAGTGAGGCAGAAAATAATCTTGTGGAATGCCTCTGTGCAAGACTGATCCCACCTGTCGCCAAATGGCTCAGACTTCTTAAGGTAAGTCTTGGTATGAGCTTTGTCTTGCTTCTTGCCCATCTGGGTTGGGGCATAGCCTTTGGTTAGGTCTGACAACGGCCTGACGATGGCTGCGTAGTTGGCTATGAATCGTCGGTAATAGCCACAGAACCCTAAGAAAGATTGGAGAGCTTTCAGGTGAGTAGGCTGTGGCCAGTTTGTAACTGCTTCTATTTTGGCTGGGTCAGGCGATACACCATCAGCCGATACAATGTGTCCAAGGTATTTTACCTTTGGCTGGCAGAACTGGCATTTGTCGACTGAGATCTTCAGTCCAACTTCTGCCAGACGATCCAGAACTTTCAGGAGTCTCTCCTCATGCTCTTCCAACGTTCTGCCAAATACAATCAGGTCATCAAGGTAGACGAGGACCTCAAGCAGATTCATGTCACCCACCGCCTTCTCCATCAAACGTTGGAAGGTGGCTGGGGCTCCGGTTATCCCTTGTGGCATCCGCTCAAACTGGAAGAACCCCAGTGGGCAGATGAATGCCGTCTTTTCCTTGTCTTCCTCAGCCATTGCTATTTGGTAATAGCCACTCCTTAGATCAAGTACAGAGAACCATTTGCTCCCGTTCATTGAGTCCAGCACATCATCTATGCAAGGTGTTGTGTACTGATCGGGGATGGTTCGGCTGTTCAACAACCGGTAGTCGATACACATCCGTATGGCTCCATTCTTTTTGCGAACAATCACGATCGGAGATGCATAAGGGCTACGGGACTCTTTGATGATGCCAGCACGCAGCAGTTCTCGGAGGTGCTTTCTCACATCTTCTATGTCAGCTGGAGCTAGGCGACGTGAGCGCTCCCTGAACGGCCGTGGATCTGACCTCCCGATCGTGTGCTCTACTCCCTTTGCTAGTCCAACATCAAGCTCATTTAGAGAGAACACCTGGGACCTTGTCGATAACTTTTGCCGGAGTCTCTCCTTCCACTCCTCCGACACAGGTGAGTCTCCGAAGTTGATCAGATCAGCATCAAACTCTGTGGCAGCTGACTTGGAAGGAGTGAGAGAAGTGACTTCATCTGTCAGATACATATGTCCAATGACGGTTCCCACGGGTAGGACTGTCTCAGTCAAGGACTCATTCCGAACCCAGATCCTAAAATGGTTAATGTTCTCTTCCTCGCTAGGCACTACCATAGGCTGAAGTAGTACACCGCCTGGGAGTGGCGCTTCAGGAGAGGCGTCAACCATCAGGATTTCATGGTCGATGTGGTGCTTGTACTCGACTTTGCAGACTGCTCTGCAGTCTCCACCAGGGGGCAGAGTCAGTGGGCCAGGGCCTTGCCATGTCACACAGCCAACATCATCCTCCACTTCAAGGGCTGTCGCCATACCAGGAAGTATTAGCTCTGTGTCTTTACAAGATACTTGTATGCCCAATGTCTGGGTGATGTCAATGCCATTGTCCCTGCATTGCTGCACAAGACGTCTGATGTGACTGGCATTGGTCCCCACAATAACAGGAGTCTGATCTGCAGTTCGAGGCTGGGGGCAAATAAGAGCAAGAACTGTAACAGTCTGGTCGGCTCCAGAAATTTTTGCTGGATATTCGAAATCAACCACCACATACCCACGGTAAGGATAGCTGAGTGTTGATTCACTTAGCCCCCACAGGGCTAGACCAGATACTGGGTGAATTGGGACATCAGACAGGTGAGTTTGATACCAAGACTCAAAGATGATGGTGACTTGAGAGCCACTATCTAGCAAGGCATCGCAGGAATTTCCATTTACTTTTACAGGCACTATACTGGGTGGGCCAATCAGACCTTCAGGAATGTCCACCTGCTGTAGTGTGGTAACAGCACTTTTCTTTGCCCCACAGTTAACTTCACTAATGGGGATGTCGCCTTTCCCTTTTGTCACCTTTAAAGCATGGATTAGCTTTTTGATGACCTTGGCCTGATTTTCAGGGTTTCGACACTTTGTAGCAAAATGTCCATTTTCTCCACAGCGATAGCAGAAATTATCCTCTGACCTTTTCGACTGTGTTTTCTGAGCATGTGTAGCAGGTCCAGAAATCTCCATGGCTGAAACTAAAGCAGGATGTTCTGACTTCTTGTTGTTAGCTTTCTGTTTCAATCGTCTCACTTGTTTTTTTAAGGCATTCAGCTCCGCATTGGGCCTGTTCTCTGGACCAAAAGATGTACTTACAGGTGTAGCCTCTGTGTACTCATCTCTGACGTGAACTGGTTTGGTTGCTACTGATGCAAACATTGACTTAAGTTCTTTGATTTCAGCCTTTAATTTCTGAATCTCAGTTTGCTTTGTGTCCACTTCAAGATTAGCCTGTACTTGGTGTACTGAGGTGCTGAGCTTCTTTCTGGATGCTTCGTACTCCTCTTCAGTGCGAATCTCAGTCAGAAGCTGCAGAAAGTTTGGTGGTGCTTTTTTCCTTTCTCTCAATCGCAGCTGGATCAGCATTAAGTCTGAGGCAATAGCACCCCTTAGCAGTTGCTCAAGTCGTGCTTTATCCATGTCGCTAGCAGGGAGGCCTCCTTTTTGAATCACCTTAGCTAGTAGCCGCTCTAAACGTTTGAGGAAATCTGATAATTTCTCTCCTTGTTGCTGTTGCATCAATCGGAAGGCAAAATAGAGATCATCCCCAGACTCCGCACTTCCAAACGCACTTTCAAGGGCATCCAAACACTCTTTTGGGGTGGCATCGGGGTTGGCATGCCGCACTGCTTTTATGATTTCTAGCGCGGGCCCTTTTAGGCTTCCCATCAGCCTGCGTCTTTTCTCCCTGTCAGAGCACTCGGACTCCTCCACCATAATCCATGCTTGCTCTAGCCAATGGTCAAACGGTTCCTCACCTGGCGGGGTTGGCAGAGCTCCTGAGAACATGCGTAGTCGGCAATAGCTCCCACCATCAGCTGGTTTTGTGGTCTTCTCCAACAAATCACCAACAACACGAAGGATAGATTCAGTGGAGCTTGTGGGCAGGGATGCACTAGGGAATAAGGATTTTAGGTCCTCCATTGTTTTTCCTTCAGCCTGCAGCAAGCCCTTTAGTTTACTATTAAACGTGTCAGCAGCTGCCTCCACTTCTCTTATGATGATAATAGGCCATGCCTCTCCACCATCACTAGGGACCACTTCAGGAGGAACACTCCCTTCCTTAATAGTCTCTCTACTCTCGCACAAGACCATCCGACAATTTAGTCTAGCACAAAAGTTCCTCCCACGGACACGCACCCGTCCAAGTGACTTGATAGTTTGAAGGGTTTCTTCAATGACACTGATCTCCACTTCTTCTGGGACGAAGGTCATCAGCGCATGAGTCTCATCGACACCATCACCACGGCACCAGCTCTTTAGCTCTGACACTAATTCAGTTTTATCCATTTTATAAATATCTGTAAGTGAGCTTTGCAATTTAGCTTAGACTTAGTTTAGCTGAGAAATCCAAGACTCATCCCAGCGGTGCCTCCATTTTATGTAGCGCTCCCTGTAAATAGAAATATTAATAGGGGTAGGGCTTTTGGGTTCTTATGCTATATTCACTATGTTTTAACCCTGATTAAGTCAGTGTCAATTTAAGCCTTGGATTTAGGTTACACAGTACCAATAAAACATTTCGAAACACACTTTTTAAAACTCACCTTTAAGGGTTTCTGTCTCTCCAAGAGTTTTAATCAAAAAACCTGTAAACACACTTTTCAGATGAAATGGTTTCTATTTATCTATAAGCTATAAACAAACTCACGGCACTCAAGTTTTAAGAAACAATATGAACGGATTTACTTAAAATTATTAGTTTGGATCAAAAGATAGAAAAAACAAATACAATTACATTAAACGGTCTTCAACATTTAACTGACTCGAACCCCTTTGTATAAAGTCACAACCAATATCATATGTGGGCCCACATACACACACACACACACCTAAAGCCGGCAAACTCAAAATTACTTAAAACCAAATAAAACGTTGCAGGCCTGGTTCGTGGCTAGTGTACGTGGAGGCCCAAAACACAATGGCCGTTTCACTCGTTAATGAGCCAAAATAAATGAGTGGTACCTTAGTATTTTGGTTGCTGGTCTGTAATCCAACAGTCAGGTAATTGCTCTGAAGCAGATCCTTCTCACCTCACCGGCACAGCAGAGTCCACCGTCTCCTCGCTCACCTCGCTTCCAGAACAGGTACAGATGAGGCTCTGTCAATCCTCGAGCAGGGTATTTACTCCGTTCCCGGGCTGAAAACAGTCTTTCCCCTCTCGCACAGTTCAACTGGGTTAGTCCAACTATACGCAAACAGTCTGTACACTTGTAGTGTGCTGACTCAATGCTATCAAGCTCGTTAGCTTAGCCGTAGCACACGCGCTAACGCTCGGGCTAACATTAGCATACGGGCCACAGTCATACACAGTCTTTGACAGAAGAATTGGCCATCCCTCTCGTCCTCGCAACAGGAAGAACTTGTGCTCTAACGACAGATTGTCGAGCAGACAGTCCCACAAGAAACACAAGAATCCCCGCTTCTGTGTACTTAGCCTTAAAACTCGCTTCCGTCCTGTTTCGACACACTCGTTCTTAGCTCCTCTCCTTCTCTCTCCCTCTCTTACTCTTGACACTCCCTCTGCCCTCTCTTACTCACGCATTAACCCCATAAATGCTGGTTCAAACAGTTCTTTGTCACACTTCACATTTTTAAAAAATAACCAAACAAACAAATCACAGTATTAAATGTATTTAAACCTTTCATTACATGAATAACAGTTTTTAACTGAAACATTTATATATTAACTGGATTTGAACAATCGCTTTTAAACTAAACCAAACACATTTTCTAACCGGGTTACATTTGTTTGGAATTTATCTGTTCTTCATTATTGGACGTGATGTTCAATTTGGAACACATAAATCAGAATGAATGCAAATAAATGTGATCTTGATCTTTTGGCTGTTTGCTATTATCCACCTAAACCAGGGGTCGGCAACCCGCGGCTCTTTCAGGCTTAGTCTGCAGCACTGTGCGGCTTGCGGAAGTAAATTATAAGTATCCAATTGAAGTGCATTTTATTTTTGTCAGTTCGGTTTTTGTTGTAGTTTTAAATTGGAACATTATTGGGATTTTGAAATATTAAAATAAAATAATTTTATTTATTTATTTATTTATTTATCTATTTATTTTTGTTTCTCAATATATGCATCACTTGCGGTAGCCGCTACCAGCTTCCGCTAGTATGTGCGGCTCTCACTGTTTTGTTTTCCGTGGAAACCGGGTTCAAATGGCTCTTCCCGTATTAAAGGTTGCCGACCCCTGACCTAAACCATCTCTCTGAGACAGCCTTTTTCAGTCTGTCACAGCAAGCAAGCTGACCTCAAATATGTCATTAAACTACACAGGGGTCTAGTTTTGTGTTCTGTATCTAAGCAGTTGCATACATGTTTGTTTTTCCCCTTTTTAATAGTTTCAGATTTTCCAGCAGAGGTCAGCACCATGTTCTCTGGTGTCCGCCTACACAGCTTATAGGTCTGAAAAGTTAATCCAACTTAGAACTATCTTAAACTTGCATTCTTTCCAATGACCAGCAAGGGTCGACTCCTCTGGGTGCAAAAAGACTTCCTGTTATATAGAAGTCTATAAGAAGAAAAGGGTTTCTTCAGACTTATCAACCTAAGTAAGCAATTTCCTGTGTATTCCTAGTCACTGGTTTCAAGTCTTAATTCATAAAACATGTTAATTTTGTAATTTATGGTCATTATTTGATTAAAAAAGGATAATAAAGGTTGAAGTTTATTTATTGTTACAAAGTATCTTTAATACAACTTATTTATGTATTTAAGATAACATGGGCGAGCTTCCTGTCACATGCACACATCACTTTTTTTGTGTATTAGCTGTCACATTTCCTTTAAAATATATCAGTAGTATTTTCTCAGCAATACCACAGATGTACAATAACTTATGTGGGCATAATCTGAATTACTTGAAGACCACTTTTCACGTGTGCCATTCATTTGAGATAACTGTTAAACAATTAGAGGGTAATTAATCACATCTGTCCAACTAACTGATTTTTATCATTCTGGATTCTCATAGCATTCATAGTGAAATGCTTTTACAAACAAGGGGCTTGCTTGCTACGTAAGGGTCCCATCATGAGAGGAACTGTGCCGTGTGATGGGGGATAAACAGGTACTGAGCTACAGACCATAGAGAAACTCTTCTATATACTGATGCTTATAGAAAGACTGGTGCTGCAATGAAGCATCTGGGCATTCCCCATGCTCATGGTTGCATTGGTGCGAAGCACACAAAATCCTGCAGATCACTATCAAGGTGCGGAAAAGATCAAAGTCTGTGGTGCATGTGGGCTTTTGCTTCTGCTTGTGCTTGCTGGCCACTATATGGTGAAACATTCTGGCACCATAGCAAGTATAAATATTATTTCAATTTTGAGATTCATTAGTGAGAGAATGTGATAGGTAAAATCTCCAGACTTGTATATAATTATATAATTATATATAATTATATATATATAATATAATTAACTGAGTCTGCAGTTGATGACAGAAGAATTATGATTTTTTACCTCTGTTTAAAGGACTGAACCAATGTCAGTGCTGGAACAAAACCAAAAGACAACAGGGTGCACAAGAGTCCAGAAACAAGAAAACGAGGCCGAAGATGGCAGTGAAGACCTTCTGGTTGCATGGCCAAAGGCTGACATTGGTGAAAGAGGTGGAGCCCCTCAGCAGGCCGGACAAGACGCCAGCAGCAGTGAAGATAGAGTTCCTCAGGAGGCTTAGCAGAAGACCAGCAGTGGAGGTCAAGACCATCTTAAGTAGGCAGTGCAGAGTCCTTGGACTCAGGCTCCGTCTCATGTGCAGGCTGCATGGGATCCATGGACACTTCAGGTGATGTGGGCCCTTTGGGTTCAGGACTCAGTGGCTCTGGTCCAGGTGGAGCGGGACCCACTGGCTCAGGACTATCTGGTGACACAAAACCCACAGGCAGAGTTTCAGGCAGCAGGAGTGGCACTGGAGGCTCTGAGGACTCAGGGTTCCCTGGAGGCTCAGGATTCTCTGAGGATGCAGGAGGTTTGGGATTCTCTGAGGGTTTGGACTGCGCAGTATTCATAGTCTCTGGTGACTGATTCAGCTCAGCAGGACACATACAATAAGCAATTTCTGGGGGTACAGGCTGTGAAATATAGTCTCTGGAAGTGCCTGCACTTGTGCACAGCAGTTTCTGGGAAGGAAAGCGCAGGAGCATAACAAATAGTTTTTCAGATAGAGCTAACTTAGGAACATTAACTGACTGCTCTAGTCTTTGTTTGCAAGTTTTAAAAAAAAGTTCAAATGCAGTGCTTGAATATATTTAGTTTACGTATTAGTTACAGTAAGATTATTCTTTCTAAATGAAGCTGTTTTTCTCCTCCTGGTACAGTATCAGTGGGATAACTGTACAAGTATATTCTTTTCTCTAGGTGAGTGAAGCATCCCCCATGCAGCATACAACAGTAGAGGCTGTACAGGAATTCAGTTTTATTTTTATAGTATCAAATCATAACAGCTTTCCGCTTTCAGCCCAATATAATAGAAAAGTGAGATTAAAAACATCAGATTCCAGGAGACAGGCTAGGAGACCTGGACAGGGCCGTACAGTAGAAGGAGCAGATACCGGCCCTGCTGATGTTAAAACATCAGCAGGGCCGGTATCTGCTCCTCTGTGCAAGGAGGAACAGGATGAGCACTGTCAGAGCTCTACAAAATTACCACTGGTGTAAATGTCTTTAACCAAACAATCAGAAACAGACTTCATAAATGTGGCCTTACGGCCCAAAATCCTCTAGTGGGCCCTGTGTTCACTGCCCAGCACCGTGTAGCCCAATTGGCATTTGCCGTATAATACCAAAATTGGCAGCTCCACCACTGGCGCCCTGTGCTTTTCACAGATGAGAGTGGGTTCACCCTGAGCACATGTGACAGACGAGAAAGTATCTGGAGAAGCCGTGGAGAACGTTATGCTGCCTGTAACATTGTTCAGCATGACCGGTTTGGTGGTGGTCAGTGATGGGCTGGGGAGGCATATCCATGGAGGGACACACGGACCTTTACAGGCTAGGCAACGGCACCCTGACTGCCATTAGGTATCGGCATGAAAACCTTGCACTTAGTGTCAGACCCTACGCTGGTGCAGTGGGTCTTGGATTCCTCCTGGTGCACAATTGTGGTCGGCTTATGTGGCAAGAGTATGCAGGCAGTTCCTGCAGGATGAAGGAATTGATACCACTGACTGGCCCCCATGCTGACGTAAATCCAATAGAACACCTCTGGGACATTATGTTTTGGTCCACCTCAGACTGTCCAGGAGCTCAGTGATGCCCTGGTACAGATCTGGGAGGAGATCCCCCAGGACACCATCCATCCACACACTCACACTCACCTGTTCGTATGAATGGGTAAGCGTGTCCAAACTTTTGACTGGTAATGTATATACAAAGAATTAATTACATACACTTAACTATAGTGTAAAAACTATTGTAGATCAATGCATTTCTTGACTTCAAAAAGTGTTTCTTTTTTCTTTTCTTTTTTCTTACAAATCATGCTGTGCTATTTATATTTGAAATCAGCTGATATAGGTTTTACTGTACACACCATACTTCTGGTTTGATATGGAAATATCTTTTTTTTTTTGCTTTTAACTGCTTGTAATCAAAACTTGCATATTATATATTGATTTAAATGCTTAAAGATTACTACTACTAACTCAAGCAACCAAATCTGCAAGAGCAGTCCAGGACTGCCTCTGCCGAGGCTTAAGATTCCCTCTGTGCAGTCGTTAAGCAGTTTGAAACTTTCTTGAGAACATCAGTCACCACGTTTTGGTTATTTCAGTGTAAGATGTATTTGTCAAGATGATGCAAAGTGTAAATTTTTGTATGAAAGCCAACCTCTGTGATTAGGTGAACAATATTGGCCTGCATACTAAATGCATAGAAAACATCATTGTGGTTTATTCAAGTTATTAGCTGATGTGTGCGCACAGTCTGAGAGCTTACACAGAGGTCAGAGGAGAAACAACACCTGACTGGCAAACAAAGTACAACTCAACTTCCGTTCTCACTTGTCTTTCGACACACAGCTTTGTGTTTCCTGTCAAATTTTTCCTTCAAGACTGACCAGACAGTGTTTTCCCCCTCTCTGAAGTGGCAGATATTTTACCAGGCTCTGTGTTTGATAAACAAAAAAGGGTTCAGGGATCTGCTTCATCTTCTCAACATGTACACATCTGAGGTGATAATGACTTTGGGGGAGCGGTGCTTGTGCAGTTCAAATGCCAAGATTAAAAAGAAAGCAGGTTTTAGAACTATCAGGTTTGGCCATTAAAACTGTGCTCATTTGATGGATACATTTTTCAGTCAAATATCCAAAACATGCATTAGGAAACAAATGTTCATATGTTATGTGCTTTTTTGGGGGGTAAGTTTTACAGTCTTTAGAGTGGACTTCTGCAAGAACTAAGGGCAAATTTTCAGTGAAATACCAAAGGATGTGACATTCATACTTGTGTCCTCTCTTCCACACCATAGAAAGTATAAAAGATGCTGTGACATCACCTAATGGTCTGTAAAGTCCCATTTTGAAACCTTTGCCATCTTGGCATTTTGACACCAGATGTGATAATCAAGGCAAATTTGACTGTGACAAGTTGGTATCCAATGAGCATATCCTGGATTATCATCCTTTCTGACGCTTGGGTTACATCCACATGTACATGGGTATTTTTTTAAGACAAAGATTTTCCTGCATTTGTTTTTAAAAAATATCTTCATCCACATGAAAATGCAAAGAGCATGTCAAAGCAACAGATTGGCCAATCAAAAGCCTGCAAACAACAGTGCACAGTCTGACATCAAAAAAAGGAGAAAAGGGCACACATCTTTGACCCTACAAGACAAAATCTGGGTTTTTTTCATCCATATGTAAACACAAAGTTTCTGAGAATCATCACCCTGGAAGGAGTTTCTCAAATGCTCAGTTTATAGTGATCTAAGATGTTGTTTACCTGTTAACAAAAGGCCAAAATGTATATAGAAAAAGCAATTTTTACCAAAATACCCATGTACGTGTGGACAGGGCCTTAAAGTGACCAGGATATACTAAAATGACTTAATGTTTTATACAGCATGACGCAAAATGAGTGACTGAGACCATAAACTTAGCAGCAATGTGTTTACAGAGATCCCAGCAAAGGAAATTATTCTCATAGACTTCTGTGTGAATAGGAGTCTTTTTGCAGCTATTACCATCTGGTAGCCTTTAAAACAAATGCAGGTTTATAACACTTCCATGTTGGCTTCACTTTCCAGACCTAGAAACTACATCCATCTTTTGCACTATGTTCACTACATCAACAGTGAGCAACACAAACTAACATTAACTTAGAAATGGAGTCCAGTGTTCATTAAAGATAACAAACAACCAGGTCCCAGCATAACACAAACTTTCCATAAGGACAAAAAAATTGTGATTTCAGCTGATATTTTACTAGTGATATCTTAAGCAAGCTAAGACTAGCCATCTACCTGCTGCATAAGGTTTCGAGTGGTCTGTCCACCTAACCAGGTAATCTACTGTAATGTTGGCTAACATTAACCAGAAAAAAAAAGCCAGTTCTAACTAATGAAGCCCATACAGTATGTAAGTAGGAAACAGCAGGGCATTACAAAGATGCTGCCCGCTCGTTTCCCGATTCTGGTTTTGTGCATTCTGAATTGATGACAGTTTGGCACCAATGATTTTTTTCTGCAATCTTGACTGTAAGCTGTAGTCAGTTCTTGTCCTGTTTAGTGGCTGATCCAAACCATACAGTGATGGATGTGCACAAAACAGACTGGATTTTTTTCAGAGTAGAAATGGATCAACAGCTCCAGAGGCTGGTTAAACTTACTGAGCTGGTGCAGGAAGTGAATCCTCTGCTGGGCCTTTTTGATAATTGTGTCTATGTCCCACATCAGATCCTGGGTTGATCCCAGAAACCTGAAGGATTACACAGCAGACACAGTGCTGTTGAGTAAGGTCAGGGGGACAATGAGGGGCTCCTCCTGTAGTCATCGCCACACTTTTGAGCATATTCAGCTCTAGGTTGTTCTGACCACACCACAGGGCCTGCTGGTCAACCCCACGTTTGTATGCAGACTCATCACCTTTTTTCTGATACGTCTGATGACTATCATGTCATCTGCAAACTTCATGATTTTAATAGATGGGTCTTTTGAGGTGCAGTCATTTGTGTACAGGGAGAAGAGCAGAGAGGAGAGGAGACAGTGCTGATTTTCAGGGTGCTGAATGTGATTCTCCTCAGCCTCACCTTCTGCTTCCTGTCTGTCAGGAAGTTTGTGATCCACTGACAATGAAGGCTGGAACAGTGAGCTGGGTGAGTCTGGAGTGGTGGACTTCTGGGATGATGATGTTGAACACCTAACTGAAGTCCACAAACAGGATGCTAGCATATGTCCCTGGACAGTTGTTGAAGTGTTGCAAAATGTATTGTACACTTTTATTGATGGCATTATCCGCTGGCCTGTTTGACTCATAAGCAAACTGCAGAAGGTCTTGTAGAAACTTTGTGATATCCTGCAGGTAGGTTGACACCAGTCTCTCAAAGGATTTCATGACCACAGACATCAGGATGACCGTTCTGTACTCATTTAACCCAGTTACAGGGGTTTCTTGGCGACTGGGATGATTGTGGAGTCTTGAAACAAGAAGAATGGCACAAGGCCAATATGTGGAACCAACATTTGCTTTCTGTAGTAGGCTATACACTCCCAGTTGTTGTACAAGATACATGCCATACAATAGTTCTGCATAATTGTGCAGGACAATCTCATGTATCACTGCATCGCTGTTTTGGTGGATGCATATTGTGTGTCAGTACAAGTTGCACACATACACAAGCAACACTATTCACTGAACAATCATGGGTGTCATTAGAAATAAAGGTATTCTGAAGTTAAGCAGATCTGCTTTAATACACACTGAACAAACAGTGTGTCAGTGTAAAGAACAGGGTAATTCACAGGAGCTGTTTCAACTGATCCCCTGGACTAGATTTCTGGAAAGCTTAAGAAAGAGGATTTTTAGTTGTTGCTGTGATAAGCCCACAGCTGACGACCTAGTTAGGGTGTGGCTGACTCAAAAGAGGAAATGTTGACCAACTGTCTTGCATACTCCTGTAAAATTTACAGTGTAAACTAAAAGGCTGGCAGAGCGCGTTCTTATGTATCTCAGTTCTGGCCTTATCAGTACAGATTAGAACTGTTATGAGAAACATTTTTTGTGGGTGGCCCTCTCGTGCATTTGAGGTTTCCCACTGAATCTTATGGGGAATTAACTGCAGTCTTGAACCCAGTTCTAGCATTTCTGCATACTTGATAATCCTCTGCTTTGTGAATGTGAAGAGCAGAGCAACAGATGTTTTAATACGTATTTTAAACATATTTAAGCGTTCACACAAAGATGCCAGTTGCAGAAAACCCTGCAGATTCAAGACTAAAGGAAACATGCATATGCATTATTTTATAAAGTCATACATGTGTTTTGTTCCTTTTTCAGAAATCTGTCTCAGACATTGTGGAACAGGCCTCATTTCCACTCCCAGTGTTACTCCTGGCTCAGACAGTTACACCTGGCTCAGATGTAGGTCAGTATTGTGCCTGATCGTACAGGCTGCACTTTTAGTACTTTTTTGTGTGGAGATAGATGGAGATGGGTAACCTACTTCCACTCCCACAACTTGGCCTGGTTCAGACTCAAGCACCAAAAAGCAGGACTGGGCTGTGCAGTGATTTTGCATTACAAAAAGCACAATGTGACACATTTGGTGTCACATTGTGCTTTTGTGATCCAGCCTCAGTTTCTCCTTTCTCCTGGCTGCTCCTATGTCTTTTTCACACATGTATATTCTTTCAGAGCACAGTGAGATGAATCATTTTCAGCATTTTGTGGCTTTATTGAGGTGATTTTTTTTTTGACACACCGTCCTCTCACATGCCTTATATAGATTTTTTTTTTGTAAAACAAATTGTGTGAAAGGCAGCTGTAATTAAGGATGTGTTAGAAATCCGTGCTTACAGGCAGCTCGGGTCAGCTTTTCAAGTCGGCCAGGGCGACTGACCTTCTGACTGATCTGTTCTGCCTCCTGAGCTGCAAGTGGTTTGTTGTTTTGCTTTGCATTAAATTGCATTTTCATGGCTTGTGACATTCACTTTTCACTCTTAACTAATTTACCATAAACCGTAAAGCTAGTCCTTTTTAATTCCTGTATAACTAATTAACTACATTACAGTTATGAACAATTAACAATGTCTCTTATGAACCATGTGCAAGCATTTATGTGAGTTCTTGGTGTTCACTTATACACACTCTATACACACATGTAAAGATTAATAACAAAGAGCTGTTCACAAAAATATGCAAATAGTGCAGGCATGGTTTTGTGTACACATCAATGGCCCTAAAAAAGCCAGACAGGTCAAATGAACAAGCAGCTCCCAGTGTGGATGTGCACACGCTCAGACAAGCTCTTGTTGCACAAGAAAATGCAGCCCTGAAGCTGCAGGTTAAGAGGCTCAGCAACATAACGATCAACAAGTACAAAGCAAACAGGAAACAGATCCATAAGAGCAAGAGCTTACTTGATTCTGAGAAGAAAGGGACTGGATTACTGGAGAAGAGGAAGTGAACTGCCTTCCTGACAGTTGCTGTATTTAGATGAAGGAGACCAAGAGACTCCAGACATGGTAGCAGGGCGAATGTAAAGGAATAAAGCTACCCAGAGAGGAGAGAGGAAAGATAAGAAGTCTGAGAATGGCTGGATGTTGCTGATGGCAGAGTTTGTGAGGCAGTGGAGCAGTTCAGATTACAGTGCTATGAAAAGGTATTTGCCCCCTGATGCATATTTGTCACACTTAACAAGTTCCATCCATCCATCCATCCATGAGACAAACATAATGTAGTGGTATAAAAATCAGCCTTTATAAAAAAATTTTTTTTTTTTAATTTAAAAAAGATTTAAAAAGTGCAATATTGAGAACAGGAGTATCCTTGATTTTTTTTTTTTTTTTTTTTTTTTTATAAATTCATTCATTCACCTGGAAAAGTGCTATAGTGTTTCTATAACACTGTTGTAGTCTTACTGACCCCTCAAAGCTTTCTGTATCCACATGTGAGCCAATTAAGAATCACTGGTTACCCTTTGGGACTTAAACAGAGCACCCACATATAACCCAGCAGGCACAGAGAGTCATTCACCAAGATTCAAACCCAGAACCTTCTGGATGGGAGCGAGCAGTACTAACCAGTGCACCACCCTTGCACCTAAAGACAAGAAGGGCACAGGGCGAAACTTGTCAAACCTTATTAAATACTTTTCATTTAACTTAAATAAATAATTCAGCCCTAATCTCAAAGACAAATTATCTAAATTTATCTCATTTCTTTTTATAATTGTCCAAACACAGACTGTTTCCTAATAATACACCTTAAAATCTAGACAAAATTGTACAAGTATGTGCCTTTTACTGCTTGGGAACATATATGCACCTTGTTAACCCTTGAAAAGGTAAATATAGGTACCTTAAGGCCTAATAATGAGCCCTGAGCAGTATATTCATGTGGAATGTACATGTTGGGACAGATACTGACTTTTACTGTACCCCTGTTTCTGAGAGTGTATATCCTCTTAAAATAATTCAAAGCATTGCCCATAACAGAAAGCTTAGACTTGCAGCTGTTAAACTGCTATGCAAGGACTGCAGCACAGGCTTTTTAAAACTGTTAGATAAATACAAGCAGAATTTTAAAAACGGAAAAAAATTCTGAGTTGAAATGAAATAAACTGAATACCAGTGATAAAGTGATACCTTTAGTTTAAGACTCTTTTATGTGATGTTAGGCATGTGCATTAAAGCAGCTGGAAACAAACGTGTGCGCTCTTGTAAAAGTGCTTTAAAAAGTTCCTATTAAAGGTCACTGCACAGTGAGTCATGCAATTGCGTAACAGATGCACACATTTCTGTCCAATCAAGCCAAATTAATTAAGGGATTTAAGAAAACTGAGAGCCAACAGCTTTTTCTCAGCTGAGTGCACTTTAACCTGAACTTTCATCGCCTGACGTAGGTGGGTCTGACTATAACAAAGGATAATGGCTGTGATGACGGATACCAGAGTTGTCTCACTGTGTGGCATGCATTCTGCTTCTGTGCTGCTACCACTGATGCACCACACACACACACACACACACACACACACACACACACACACACACACACACACACACACACACACACACACACAGAGTGCAACATTAGTTTGGGCTTCAATCAAAGCTTCTTGTCGGGTTCTGAGAGATGAGCTCAGTTTCAAAGTGATTTATTTTATGCTGTGAAAATACCAGACTCTAGCAGGTACAAGAGAATCACACTCAGGATTTCACCCATGTACAGACAGTGCTGTGAAAAAAACATTTACCCCCTTCCTGAGTTCTTGTTTTTGTGTTTATTTGTCATACTTACATGCTTCAGATCATCAAACAAATTTGAATGTTAGACAAAGAAAGTAAATATAAACTGCAGTTTTTAAATTATAACTGAATCTATTAAGGGGAAAAGGCTATGCAAACCTACCTGGTGTGAGCAGCTGTTTCCCTCATTAAGTCATGAATTGACTCTGGTTGACTACATTTCTTAGAAAGCTGAGATCAATTTCACTCGCCACACCAAGGCCTGATTACTATTACAAAGTGAAGTAGGGTATAAAAGCTCAAAAAAGCAACACATCATGCCATGAGCTAAAGAAACTCAAGAACAGATGAGAAACGGTCATTGACACCTATCAATCTGGAAAGGGTTACAAAGTTATTTCTAAGGCTCTGGAAATCTAGCGAACCACATTGACAGCCATTATCTACAAATGGAGAAAATAGTGGTGAACCTTCCCAGAAGGTTACTCTAATTAGTCTAAGAGTGCATCAGTTAATATCAGTCTTATGATTCAATAATAAGAAAGAGACTGAGCAAAAATGGCATCCAGGGGAGAGTTCCAAGGTGAAAACCACTTTCTGACCAAAGAGAACACAAAGGCTTGTCTCACATTTGCCCAGAAAACATCTTGAGTCAAACGTCTTCACAATATTTTCCCAAGATTTTTGGAAAGTATTCTGTGGACTGAGAGATGAAAGTTTAACTTTTTGGTGTAAAACTAACACAACATTTCATAAAAAAGAATATATAACAACAGTGAAACATGGTGGTGGTAGTTCGTTGGTCTGGGGCTGCTTTGCTGCTTCAGGACCTGGACAACTTGATACATGAAACTATGAATTCTGCTCCCTACCAGAAAATCCTGAAGACTGTTCAGCCATTAGTTCATGATCTGAAGCTCAACTCCTGCTGGCCGGTTGGACCAACAGGGCTTACGCTCAGTGCTGAATATCCATCATATCATTGGCTATCTACACTGCCTGGCCAAAAAAAAAAAGTCGTCACCTGGATTATGATCCGGGGTTGCTGCAGGTGGTCAGGTCTAGGTTCAGCAACATTATGTACTCAAAGAATGAGTTCAGCTGACTACCTGAATATACTGAATGGCCAGGTTATTCCAGCAATGGATTTTTTCTTCCCTGATGGCACGGGCATATTCCAAGATGACAATGCTAGGATTCATCGGGCTCGAATTGTGACAGAGTGGTTCTGGGAACATGAGACATCATTTTCACACATGGATTGACCACCACAGAGTAGAGACCTCAACCCCATTGATAATCTGCCATCATCACTGCAAGATCTAGGTGAAAAATTAATGCAACACTGGATGGAAATAAATCTTGCAGAAGCTTATCGAAACAATGCCACAGCAAATGCATGCTGTAATCAAAGCTAAAGGCGGTCCAGTGAAATAGTGTATCACCTTTTTTTCTTGGTGGCAACCTTTTTTTTGGCCAGGCAGTGTATTTAAGGCCCGTGTTTGTTTAACATCCATCCCTTTTTATGGAATTTTCCCATGTTTGGAACACCCAAATGGAAAAGCTTTTAACAGAAAAAGTAATTTCAAAATAAATGTATGACACTTCATTTCAAAGATAGCTTCTAGTTTCTGAAAACAGAAAACAGTTAAAACAAAACACAGTCCTACCCTTATATCAGCATGTCCTCCAATCCGAATGATAATATCAGTTGTTTGCTCCAAAACAACGTAGATGAGTGTTTCCAAAATGAGCCCTCCTACATGTGAAAGCATCATTTTAGCGTGTAATGTGGCTATAGCTCAGAAGGTAGAGCAGGTCACCTACTAAGTGAAAAGTTGTTACTTCAGTCCCTGGCTGCATGCCAAAGTATCCTTAGGTAAAATACTGAAGTGCTCCTGGGAATGAGGCATGTTGTATTAAGTGCTCAAGTATAGTAGAAAAGCGCTATACAAGAACCAGTCTATTTATATAATGTTTAAGCTTTTGCTGTGGCATCTAATGCATTTATTCCCCATAGACTTTTCAGAAATCTGAGAAAATCCATATTTACAGTATTTCTTCAGGTATCACAGTTTGCAGTGTTTTCATTTACAGCAGTGAAGTACCTCCAATTGTTACCCCGCTTTCTCACTCATTGCAGCCTATAGGCTATGGCTCTTCTCAATGGTGCTGACTCACGTGACCGCAGGACAACTAGCCTGCAATACTAACCATCAGAGCAGGGAGGAGAAGGGTGGAGCAAAGTGTGCCTGATGAGAGGAGGTGTTTGCACAGACATGTCTCCTCTCTAGTGAATGGGAGAAACATTTTGAACTTACAGGAACAAAAACAATTGAAAGCACCAGTCCTATCATACTGGAATCGATCCAATACCAGTGTCAGCGTTGGTATTGATACTATCAATATTTAGATCAATCGACCCACCCCTAGCTTTTGGGCCTCACTGTAAATGTAGGATAGTATTGCTGAGAGTGCTAGAGTGATGTGAAGAGGTGGGCCACATTAAGTATTTATGCTAGCAGGATGCAAAGCAATCAACATCAGGAAGTGGAGCACATCTGAGAAAATCATAGAGGCAAATACTTAGGATGTAGTTTTAAAGGACAGTGTAGTGAATTATGATTGCATATAGACAATATGTCCTTCCTTCAGAGGTAATACCACTTTAAAAATCCACAAAGTCCATGTTTGCAAGTTGGAGGGGTGGCAGTGGCATAAGTGGCAGGTCTTTCAGCCAGGAGACCCTGGATTGTATCCTATGAAGACTTGTGTTGTTAGCTGATATGTTTAGCATTTTTTTTACTTTTGCTTTCACCAGTTGTTAAGGTAATTAAAGGTACCTAGTTGTGCTTAGGCACTAAAAAGTACTCAGGTTTTGGGGAAAAGTTGTGGTTTAGGGTATAATGTGCCCCTTAACACTTAGTAAACATGTTTGGTGAAATTTACACACCCAATTCACTAATGTGCCAAAAGACACAGACACCATAGGATGCCTTCTGCTTAAATGGGCCAAGCTAACAGCTTTGACAAAACAGCATTATATGACATGCTGGAATGGGAACAGGCTGGGTGGGAGGAGTGTTGATGGCTTTAGGGTTTTCTGTTGACAGAACATATTTGTTGGGATACTTTGTGTCTGTGTGGGTCTTAAAGGTCAATATACAAAATATATGATAACTACCTATAGAAATGAAAATTAAGCTATTTTTATAACCTCAAGATTTGTAGAAATCTCACTTTCAATAGTACTGTATTTTGTTCCTCTTCATCTGCAGCAGTATCTTTACCTTCCTCTCTGGCTGTTCCTATATGCCTGAGTTGTGTTACTGCCCTAAGTAACAAATCAGCTCAGGAATGAAGGTTGTTATTTAGGTCCAAATTATGTTAATATGAAAGGTTGGTAAATTTTTAAAAACCAAAAAATGTATAGACTTACATAACGATGAAAAGTTGGAAGTTTCCTTGAGAGAGAGTGTTTCTGGAGAACCTGCTTAAGTATTTGTTAGTCTAAAACACATTTTCTTCTTCAGTGTGGACTTTTAACTAGGTTTTTAACACATGTTGATTGCTCCTAACTTCCAATGAATTCAAGCTCTGATTTACACTTCACTCACTCCCAGCTTCAGGTACCGTAGGCTAAATGTAGCCTGGCACAGCAATACGCTGAAGGATCTCTGACTGCCTTCGACCGCACTACAAAGGCCAGATGTTTGTCAGCTCCCATCCACAGCTAATGAACATCCTTTCCCTGGATGACAAATTGTGGAGACAAAATGTGTGTCATAAAGTATTCTCCCACAGAGCGGAGCAGAGTGCTGCCTGTGGATGTGGGGAATGTGAATTTGCTCTGTTGTGCAGCAGTCAGGCAGACAAAGAGCCGGAGCCTCGGCCGTCAGCGACTGTGGGACACACTAAGCATCTGGTGACAGATCCGTCAGGATGCATGATCACTTTACACTGGGCTGCATGTGTGTGGGACTCCTGGATAGTTACATGGAGTGTTTTTACTGCCGACTTATTGCACACCTCTAGAATTCCAGTGCAGTCCTGTCCTCACTAGTAAAACTCGCTTGTGTGCTCAACTCCAAACAGCCATGTGTTTAATTGTGTGCAGTAGGAGTCTGCAAAGCACAAGTGCCTCCTTCTTTTTTTTTTTTTTTTACACCATCACATGAAGACATCACAAGCTGTTCTGAACAAATCAAGACAAAAAACAACACTCTTCTGATTTCATTCATCTGCTGCTGTTGTTTATCGTAATCTGGAGACTTTGCAGACAGTCTGATGATTCACTGGTGATGATTCAGCAGGCTGAGAATGAAGTATCACTCTAAAGGTCAGAGATTTCCAAAAAAATGCTCTGAACCTCAGGATTCTTCATTTAATCTCTTCTTCCTGACGTATCTTAAACTACTAGTTGTGATCATGTCATGTCTTCTACGACCTTTTTGATCATTTGCGAAGCATGTTACAAAAACACAAAGCTGAAAACCCCTAATTGCACTTGGTTTCCTTTCATTCTCATGCCTCCCTGTCTGAGAAAGTATAATGAAACCTGTCATTGTGTGCAGCACAACTGTGTTACTCTGTCACAGTTGTAACCCTACCTTTATGGTGCCAGCCAGTTCTGAGCAATTTAAACCTGCACACCATACACTTAGATGTAACAATGGCTCCATGTGAAAGATTCATTATGTGAGTGCCAAGAGTGTCAGGTAGAGCTGGAGGGGAGCTCTTTTTCTGCTTGACATTTAGTTTTCAATGTAGACTGGCAGTCGCATTACACCATATTACATTGTTCATATATTTTGTACAATGTGGCAATATATTATTAAAATATATTATTTAACTTTGCATTTTTCTCATTAATTTGGCTGTTGGTGCCTACAGCTGCTAATGTTAAACTTGCCACCTTTGAAAAGTGTGAATTCTACACAAATTCTTTTACACGTGCTTGACTGATTGACCATTGTGTTCACTAGATTAGTGATTTTACATTATAAGGAGGTGTTTTTTTTATTATTGAAAGGTAAGAATTATTATAGTTTTTTATTATTTTTTTTAATTGGATCTTTATTTTTATTTATTTTTTCATTATTCTTGTCAAGGTTGTTTTCCAACGGTTGTTTACCATAAAATTTTATTACAGAGCTTAGAGCATGCGTTTCATTGTTATGCAGATGATACTCAGCTTTAAGTGAGTTTATTATTAAGTCTCCATCTGTGTAAGGTGTTCTCATGTTTTGGTTATTTTATTTTTTATTTGGTAGTCTTTTGTCTGTTGTGCTTTGTATCTAGTTTTACATCCCTTGTCTCGTTTTCTCCGTTAAGCTCAGCTGTCCTCCCCGGTGTCCCCTGTTTCACCTTGTGTATTTATTCCCTCATTTTGTCTTAGTTCATTGTGATATCCTCACTCATCCCTCATGGCGTGTGTGTGTGTGTGTGTGTGTGTGTGTGTGTGTGTGTGTGTGTGTGTGTGTGTGTGTGTGTGTCTGTGTGTGTGTGTGTGTGTGTGTGTCTGTGTCTGTGTGTGTCTGTGTCTGTGTGTGTGTGTGTGTGTGTGTCTGTGTCTGTGTCTGTGTGTGTGTGTGTGTGTGTGTGTGTGTGTGTGTCTGTGTGTGTGTGTGTGTGTGTCTGTGTGTGTCTGTGTGTGTCTGTGTCTGTGTGTGTGTGTGTCTCTGTCTGTGTGTGTGTGTCTGCTCTGTATTTCTCTAATTTTTGGATTCCTTCTTCCTGGCCAGTCTTTGTTTTGTATTTTGTTGGAGTTCAGCGTTAAAGCTGTTTTTGGGTTTATTTCTTGTCTCCCATGTTTTGCATTTAGGTCCAAATCCTGCTTGCCACACCATACCATAGACATATGGAAAAATACAGATGGACATAGCCTCTGGGTCTGAGACGTAAAGTCACAATCAGGCCACCTTTAATCTGCCTTCTTTTTAACGGCCACCAGGGGATTCAACCCTGTGGTTGCCAAAAGACTTGTAGTCCTATTCAAAGTCTATGGGAAAACAGCCCTCAACCTTGATCTCAGTAAACACTTTCATGCTGAGCTTACAGGCTACACTTGTTTCAGATCACACTGAATAGAACATTCTGGTCATTCTAAGAGTCAGAAAGGAGGACAAGTCATCAGAAAATGAACATGCAGTTTCACAGTCTGATCCCTCACCCATGCCATGCTGGCATTTGAAACATCCAGTTTCAAAAGACAGTCCAGACACATGTACACAAGTGTGATGTGTGCGTCTGAACTGATCAAATACCTGCCAAACATCTCCACACTATAAAAAGGCAGAGAGAAGTTTATTATATGGACTTTGGCTTGGCTGCTAAACTCTGAGCAGTCTACAGACACCTCCTCTTCCTCAGCCTTCAGCAGAGTTTACTTTGCCCACATGCTGTAAGGTATGCAGACATACTCTAGGCTCATATTTTCCCCAGGTAAAATGATCAGGCGTGTATGGGCCTTATTGTAAAGTCTTTAAATAGGCATGTTTATGTGCAAGTATGGAGATGACAGGACATTCCATTCACAAATCCCAGGCAATTAATGTTCACAGGATGCAAAGTTGACAGAGGCAATCCTGTTTTTTTATGCTGCTGCCTGCAACTTGTTGTATTATTCCTTTGGCTATGAATATCTGAAAGTGTGCCAAACAGAAAACCTTTATGTATAAAGTATGTGAGCGCTCCTCCTTAATGTCTAATGCCATATATTTTCAAAGTTGTTATGAGATGAAGTTGATTCTGAATATGGAATGTTTGTATGTAATATAATCTTTATATAATCACAAATTTGCCTCTATGAGTGTTCAAATTTGTATTAGTGTACAGCATACAAAGATCAAGGATCTAGGGCAGGGGTGGCCAACTCCAGGCCTCGAGGTTCGGTGTCCTGCAGGTTTTAGATGTGTCCCTGATCCAACCCACCTGAATCAAATGGCTGAATTACCCCTTCAGTCAAGTTCTCCAGAGTCCTGCTAATGACTTCTATATGTGATGCAGGTGTGTTGGATGAGGGACACATCTAAAACCTGCAGGACACCGGCTCTTGAGGCCTGGAGTTGGCCACCCCTGATCTAGGGGAACACAGAAAACACCTGTATTCTGCTTTACTGATCAACATTTTCAATTTGAAATGAAGAACTAGAAGATAGTAAAAAAAAAAGAATAAATAACAAAGGAAAAAGAAAAAAACAGTGGTGGTTTTAAATGTGGTGGTATCAAAACAGTCATCAAACATCAAGCAAGTTCTATTTATTTTAATTGTGGATGGACCTCCTGCCTCTGTACACATGCATTAGGAAGTGTGGCTGCACTGAAGCACAAGATTCGACCTACAAAATGCATCCAGGTTACAACCATGACAAAAGCTGAGCCAGAATGCAGAAGCAGTGTGTGAGAAACTAAGTACACAATTACTGCTTCTAGGGAAAATTAGTGGGCAACTCACAAGATGGTAAAAAAAATTCTGTATTTTGAATTAACAAGTATATTTTGAGGACAATCATAAGCTGTCCATTCATCCATTTTCTATGGCTTATTTGAATTTGGGTCATCTGGACCCAACCTTCGGGTCTCATCCCATTTGGACATGCCCAGCTGAGGAACTCACCAGCCACATTTGAGACTCCTTAGAGAGCCCAGACCTCTTTTGGAGGAAGCTCATTCCACCTCCCTGTATCCATGAATCTATTCCTCCAGTCACTCACTGCGGTTGTAGCTCAAGAGGTAGAGCAGGTCACCTATTAATTGGAAGATTGGCGATTCGGTTCCTTCTGCTCCTGGCTGCATGCCAAAGTATCCTTGGGCAAGATACTTAACCTCAAGTTGCCCTCTGATGCAAGTGTTGGAGTATGAATGTGTGTGAATGTTAGACAATAAAAATGCTCAGTTACACATGGAAGTGCTTGTATGAATGGGTGAATGTAAATGTGTTGTATAAGCAGAGGCGGGAAGCAACGAAGTACAAATACTTCGTTACTGTACTCCTCAGTAGATTTTTCAGGTATCTGTACTTTACTTAAGTATTTATTTTTCTGACTACTTTTTACTTTTACTCCCTACATTTTTACACAAGTATCTGTACTTTCTACTTCTTAAATTTTCAAAACAGACTCGTTACTTTTTAACACGTCAGTTTCCGGTAAGTGCGCCGTCAAACTTCAAACGATCTGAGCCTAAATGGTGGAATAATAACACATAAGAGACAATCTTACTGGCGTATCCTCCACCACCGGGGATTATCTCGTACAAAGGGATTAAATACGCAAACCCATATAATTAATGTATCATTTATAGCGCTATAATCAGGGGTTACAGCGGGCCTTACCGAGTCCGTAAGTTGCGCTGCGGGACATAAACAGCTTAGCTAGCGCTACTGAAGAGGAACGAAAATAAAGGGAGTAACGTGTGGCAGGTAAATGCAACGTTTCTAAATGCTCAACAAATATCAGCAAACACACAAAGTGTGTGCAGTTTTGTCACACAGTGTGTCTGCTAGCTAAAAGAAGAGCTGCTGTATTTACAGGGAGCGCAAAGAGAGAGAAGTTCACTCAGAGATGGAGAAAGAGGACAGGAGAGGAAGAAGAGAGGTTAGAATTAAAGGTAAGGACTGCAAACTAACTGAAGTATGTTAACTTTCTGTAATTCAAAGATTTTATGAAAATACTGCAGTTTAGTGTGTAATAAATAGGTTAGCTTGTTGTACTGTGTTTACAGTAAAGCTCTGTGTTGGTGCACAGAGGCTGTGTTCATGGTTAGAGTTACAGGTTACATCAGTGCAGCAGAGATGAGTCTGAATCAAAGCTGCTGATGCTGAGATTCATTCACTGAATCCAACATTTCTACAGCCTGTATGCTGTCAGTGTAGGGGATGGAGATCAGCTCAGAGAGCTGTGAAATACTGGGTTACATCTTTGTGAATTCAGTTCATCCACACAGAGCAGTAAACCTCAGAGCAGCAACAGCAGGTCAGCTGATCACAGCCTGTACACCAACATCATTTACTGCAGCTCACAATAGAAAGCTGTGATTCTTTTCCCCATGCAGAGCCACTACAGCTGATCTTAGGGTTCCTCCACCTTCTGAATCCCACTGTAACCCCTGAGTATCCTCATGTTGGTGTTTAGGTGGAGGCACAGTCACCCTCTACTATGGAGGACACAGAGAACAGAGCTGTGTTTAAATTCCCTTTCACAGTTTGTGTCCTACATAACAGATTCAAGCTGAGTGCATTCATTAGAATTAAAATTTAGATTGGAATAACATTTGTATTCTCATGTAATATTATTTGATATTATTACAATAATATATAATGAGGTTTGGTTAGTTTTACACAAAAATAGCAGGTAGAAACGTCCTCCAAAGAACTACTATTACTTTCTTACTTTGAGTACATTTCAGAGCCTGTACTTTTTTACTTTACTTAAGTACAGAAGTTGAATCAGTACTTTGACTTTTACCAAAGTATTTTTTAACACAAGTGCTTGTACTTCTACTTAAGTACAGAGTGTCAATACTTTTGCCACCTCTGTGTATAAGTGCTTTGAGTGCTCATATAGAGTAGAAAAGTGCTATATAAGAACTAGACCATTTACATGCCCATTTACTACCCGCAGTTTGTGTGTGGATAAACTGGTAGCTCTCCTGTTTTCAACAAGACTCTGAGATACTTGAACTACACAAGTTCATGCAGCAACTCATTGTAGAGTCCACAGTGAGTTGCTGTATCAGGCTGAGAACTATGGCCAGATTTTGAGGTGCTAATTCTTATCCCAACCATTTTACACTTGCCTTTCCGGTTTGAGCTGGAAGTCATTGCTCAATGAGGCCATGACCCCAAGCATCATGAACATATCTTTGTTATTTATCTTTGGTTGGCTTAAAGGATCTACTGATGATCCTTTTTAGTCAACCGATCATTTATTAGAAGGGACAGAACTCACCTCCCCCCCTCATTTTCAAATCATTACATTTGACATGACATTACCTACTGGTTTCTGAATTCTGCAATTAAAGCTCAACATTGTTTTGGCTGCAGCCATGTTGTAAGGCAGAAATAGGCAAAGATATCGGCTAATTCTTGCAAGCTCCACTGGCAGACAGCATCTAGAAAATTTAAGGTGCAACACAAAGGCAGATACAATAGACTAATAAAATACTAGAACCTCGCTCACCAAAACTGAAGCACAGACTTTCAGGATGGGCTGTACCTCTCAAAAAGCCATAATTGTCATGATTTAGCAATTTAGCAGACCATGACAACAGTGCTTTCTGATGATTAGTGTTTTTTAAGTTACAGTGAGGTGAAAAAAAGGAACAACTGGGGATGGGGAACCAGGTCTGACCAAACATGGGGAGCGGAGAGGGAGAAGATCATTAAACAGAGCCAGGTGGAGATGAGATGGTGTGGCTGTCGGTGAAGGTTACATCCTTACTTTGGGGGTGCAAGTGAGCAGAGCTTGGGGAGACACTCCAAAAGGCCAGCGGGGTCTGAGGCGGGCTGCTGGGTGTCGTGGAGAGTAGACAGGGTGGTTTTGGGCAACAGGGTGACGGATCCTGAAATGGTGGCAGATCCTCGGAGAGGCAAGATGGGCTTCTCCAACAGATTTCTGGGAATAGACAAGAGACTTAGATCCAGCACACTTTAACTAGTGAGAGAGCAGAGAATAGCAGGAGCCCGAGCTTCACCATGGAGGATGAGCAAACTGGCGGAGCAAAACTGCCACAACTGATTCACACCCAGTCACAAATGAACCGATGTCTCACAGGTGCGACTCTGACTGCCCAGGGAAACACCAACCCTGCCCATCTTGCTGCCTGGAAGTGCAACACAGAAAATAAAAACACAACACAAGCCCAAACCCTGACAATAATTAGTGGTGAGGCCAAGCAGACAATGATTAGCTACATATGGCTGTGTCAGAACAGATGCCATTCAAAGCCGGACTGCTTTTAATTTTAAGCATTAACAAAATCCAGAGGCTGAGGTACAAAAAAATTCAATCTGCCTTACAGTTATTATGAAGAGGAAAGATGGGAAGTATCCAAAACTGGTTATTGTACCAGGGTACAAATATAATTTGCATGGTTGAAGCCGGGGATTTCAGCATGTGAGTCTACGGCGGTTGACTCATTATGGGGGCCAGCCTGTGGTCTCCGTTAGAGGAACTGCTGGGGTTTTTTTGTACATATTGGCTGCCACAGAGGCTGCTGCTTGAAGAAACTAAGTGGTAGTTGGGCCCTTTTTTCCTGGTTGAAAATCTTGTGGATTATCCCAGGATTATGCCAGCCTGCTTATGCTGATTTCATTAGTCCTTTAAAAGACATGGAGATAAAACATAATTAAAACTACATTTTCTCTGTATGAGATCATAATCTGTAAGAGTCAAGGCTGATTTCTTCAATAAAGATTACAGTTTCCTCATAGCGCCACATGGATGTTTTTATCTCCTGCTATTTTTCATCTCTCGAGTGGATGGTGAAGCAACCTGCTTCATGTTTGTTGCCCTTTATTCACTAACACTCTGTTGCATTTTGTTGCCTTTTGTTTTTGCTGAGACACAAGTCCCCTTTGGAGTTGCATTCGAAAAGGTATCCAGCCTAAAACTCTGCCAAGTCAAACATACAGAGGTACCTGCTGTAGTCACCCCTTGTGACAAGGGAGCAGCCAAAAGTAGTTTTCTTGAGGAGTATAAATCTAATCAAATTTTACCAGTGCAATCCTGATGAAGAAAATTAGCTTATTTTTTGTTTTTATTTTGTTATTTGGTAATTATAGGTGTAAAAGAAATTAAAATTCAATCAAAATATAATTAATACTCTTCTACAACACATGCCATATGTTGTAAGAATGCTTTCACTACAGTTTTTTAAGGCTAAGACTGAGATTTACAAACAGCCAAGGAATGCACAAAATGAGATGATACCGCATCAGAGTGAAATGATGCAAACATATATATATATATATATATATATATAAAGCTTATAGTTAGGGCTGGATCAGGTGACCCTGAACCATCCCTTAGTTATGCTGCTATAGGCCTAGTCTGCTGGGGGGTTCACATAATGCACTGTTTCTTCTCATTCACCTTATTTACTTTGTTTATACTCCACTCTGCATTTAATCATTAATTGATATTAATCTCTGGCTCTCTTCCACAGCATGTCTTTTCTCTCCCCTCAGCCCAACCGGTCGCGGCAGATGACTGCCCCTCCCTGAGCCTGGTTCTGCTGGAGGTTTCTTCCTGTTAAAAGGGAGTTTTTCCTTTCCACTGTCGCCAAGTGCTGCTCATAGGGGGTCGTTTTTGACTGTTGGGTTTTCTCTGTATTATTGTAGGGTCTTTACCCACAATACAAAGCACCTTGAGGCGACAGTTTGTTGTGATTTGGCACTATATAAATAAAATTGAATTGAATTGAATTGAATATATATATATATATATATATATATATATATATATATATATATATATATATATATATATATATATATATATATATATATATATATATATAAAGTAAATAAATTAAAAAATATAGGGCTATAGTTTGGTGGAAGTATTATAGCCTCGGGGCACAGACCTGGAATTCACCGCTGGTTTAGTGGATATGAGAGCTCTGCCGCTGCTGCCGGCTACAGCAGGAGGTAGTGCAGAGTTCATCTGCAGGTAAAACTTACCTGACCTGGAGCTGTCTGACTGCAGGGAAATAAAAAAATGTGGATGGGGAAGGGGGGAGCTGACAGATGATCACAGAAGGCAACACATAAAGGGAACATTGTTCAAAATAGGCTGCATCTGAATCAGCCGTTCATATTCTTTATCTTTGTTTATAAGTGAACTGGTGACAGCAGAAATCCAGCTATTCAGAGCTGTACTAAATTTACAAAATTAAAATGTCTTAAATGCAAAGGTTATTTGTTACTATTTTCCCCAACAAAATCCTAACTCAAATGAACAATCCTTGGCAGATATTGTTCAAACAAGATGTTGACATTTAAGGCTGCCAGGGGCTTCAGTATACAGGGCTCGTTGCTATGTGTAATCTTCTGAACTGAAGCAGGAGTGTGTTTTACAAATTAACAAACCTTTCTCTTTATAACCCCTGAGGCTTTTGACATGAAGATATCAGTGTCATCTGCACGACTGGTGCTTATCCATCTTCCAGAAGATTGGGATCTTCCTTCAAAGGGAAGCTCAGCACTTCCTATCATTACTGGTTACTTGCAAACCTGTAATTAAGTCCAAATTCTGCCTATTAATAACCTGCGAGGGAGAGGCTGAGAACTTAATGACTTAATATGGAGGTAGAATCATTTAGGGGACAACTATGAAGACATGATAATTTAAAGAGAGAGCCTGCATGCGCTCACTGTGACAATAAACAGCACAGACCAGGTGTTGAACTTCCTGAGTACAAATATTCAGCATACATGTGAAAGGGCTGTCACCCTCCCTCTCATTACCCATAAATACCTCCTTCAGATTACCCCTGTCATTCTAAAGGCATGAACAGCTCTGGCTAAAAGTATGTGAATACACATTCTTCTGGAAACAGCCTAAAAGAGACTATGAGTGCCTCCACAGACACCGTTTACATATTTCACATGGAATTGTATTTATTGCACTGTAGATATGTTATGATAATCCCCACTTTGTTATCGATGCCAAAGTATTTTCTGGGCACAAAACACGCCTCGCCATAACCAATCTCTGGGGGTAAAGAAGTTGATATGTAGCTAATGAGACAGCAAGAAAATGAGAAGTATACAGCAAGTCTACTCAACAGACTTGAAGATCAAGGTGGCAGTAGGTGGCTATATGAAGTCCAAGTCTGTGAGCACAGATTTGGGTGGGACAGGAGGTTGTACCTCAGTAAATTTCTCCCTATTTTCCTTCCAAATCAACTCTTTGATGCCTTTATTGGCAAAGCAACAGAATGGGAATGGATTTTTTTTTAATAGGCTTTGTAATTTAACATGCAGTAGCCTACAGTCACTCTTAGTCATTCCCAGCATAAGCCTGTGACAGCTTTGCTGCTTATTTGTGGTGAACCACAGCTTGATGCAATGCCAGGTGCTGTATCCCACTCCTACTAATTATCGTGCGTTACGTCTTTCCCTGTAGTAACTCTGTTTTTATGTCTGCTTGCTGTTGAGAACACCTTCACCTGCTTCTTTGTCTGATGACTGAGATCAGCCCTTGGTATTTTTTTTTAATTTGTTGTGTATGTGAGAAATGTGATGCATGACATAAATGGGTATCCTTAGACACTCTCATGCCTCATGTCTTTGTTGTTGCACAGAGGAGGAAAGTGACAGTTCTTTCACTGGTGTCCCCGGCAGGAAACAGGAGGAGGGTTGGTGCATCACTTCAATGATGTAGCACTGCTCCGCAGCTGGCTCGTTTGACTAATGGGGACAGCGCCGTAATTTTCCTGCCATCTGAGTCATATGTGTATGTGAAGATATAATTAAGTTCATAGCTGTCAGATGAAGGCACGCTTTGGTTTTAAATATTAATGCTTGACACAATAATTTCACATGTGAACTGCTCTAAAAAGCAGGTGTGGAGCCACAGCTTTGTTTTCTGGATTAGACAATTAGAATGACTTGATTCAGTACATCATTCCTTTGTATGTTCACCTGCAAGCTTCCTTCTATCAGCACATGCAATAATAAAGACATCAATTTAGCTCCAAAGTGCAGCTATATGCAGGTGATGACAGACTAGATAAAACGCATATCAAAAGCACCCTATAATTCACATCATTTATGTCATTAAGGACACCAGGTGCAGATGTGAACTGTGACCCTGAACTCTCAAAGCAGTGCTCTACCAACCACTTCTATTCCAAAACTAGAATTACTGCCCTGTGGTTGCATGCCTCAGCCAAGTCGCACTTTACATCCCAGACATGACCTTTGACACCTTAGATGTAAAATGTCATCATTTAATCATTTTATCATATTACACCTGCATCAAAATTTGTCATAATTAGTTTATGAATTATTGCGTTATAGTGAAAAATGTGTTTTGTAAAATCACAGTGACTTTGCAAAATTCTAATCAGTCCATCATTATGTCCAACTGGACATAAAGGAAGTCCCTTGGAGCATTCTTGATATTAAGAACACTGGGATGGATATAAGGAAACAGTGCCCCTGACACCTGACCACCAACATCTGATCAGTTCATCCTTAAGTTAAACTGGATGCAGTGATAATAGAACATCCTTCAAGCATTCCCTATAAAGAATAGCATGGATGTGAAGTCACAGGGAACTTCACCAAAATCCAATCAGTTCATTCTTGACTCCAAATAAAATTTATGATAACTCTGAAGAAATTCCTTTGATGAATTCCTGAGAGTAGTGTTAGTGCAAAAAAAAACGAACAAAAAAAATATGTTATTACTGGTTATTGGTTTTGAAGCGCTTAAATATTCAATAATGTCATTTTTTTATTATCATTTTACACAATTTTTAATGACTAGAGTACATACAGAAAAGCATATACTCTAGTAATTAAATGCAACATAGAAGTAAACTTCAGAGCTTCTCTCCACTTATTTCTAACCACTCAGTTGTCAGTTTCTCTACTCTTGTGCTGCTTGAAGTGCTAATTGACAGAGATATTTTTGGCTGTTTGTGGAAATTTGGGCAAAATCTTGTATTATTGGGTGTTTCTGTTTCCCATACATTGTCCTTTAGTTTGTAAGGTAAAGACCCTACAATAATACAGAGAAAATCCAACAATCAAACGATCCTCTATGCTCAAGCACTTGGTGACAGCGCGAAGGAGAAATTCCCTTTTAGCAGGAAGAAACCTCTGGCAGATCCAGGCTCAGGGAGGGGCAGCCATCTGCTGCAACTAGTTGGGGAGGAAGACAGGACAAAAGACATACTGTGGAAGAGAGCAAAAGATTAATAATAGCTAATGATTAAATGCAGAGCGGTGTATAAGCACACAGAGAGTGAAAAGAGGTGAGTGAAGAAGAAACACTTATTTCCACCACTTGTATCCATGAATTTGTTCTTTTGATCACTACCAAAGATAGGTGTGGGTAAGGACATGGATCAAGTGGTAAATTGACAGCTTCGCTTTCATGCTCAGGGCTCTCTTCATGGCGATGGACCAGTGCAGCATCCACATTACTGCAGCTGTAGCACCAATCTGTCTCTCAATTTCGATCAAAGCATCTCAATCAGATTTAAATCCAGACTTTGACTAGGCCACTTCAAAACCTTCATTTTGTTGTTTTTTAATCATTCAGAAGTGGACTTGCTGGTGTCTTTTAGATCCTTGTCTTGCTGCATAGCCCAAATGCCCTTGAATTTCGAACTGATGGCCAGACATTCTCCTTCAGCATTTTCTAGTAGAGAGCAAAATTCATGATTCCATCATTTACAGCAAGTCATCCAGGTCCTGAAGCAGCAAAGCAGGCTCAGACCACCACACTACCACCACCGTGTTTGACTACTGGTATGATGATCTTTTTAGGAAATGTGTGTGTGTTCATTTTACTCCAAATGTAACAGGACTCAAACCTTCCAAAACATTCAACTTTTGTCTCATCAGTCCACAGAATATTTTACCAAAAGTCTTGGGGATCATCAAGATGTTTGTTTTTTGAGACGAGCCTTTGTGTTCATTTTGGTCAGCAGTGGTTTTCGCCCATGGATGCCATTTTTGCTCAGTCTATTTCTTATTGTTGAATCGTGAACATTGACCTTAACTGAGTCAAGTGAAGTCTCCAGTTCTTTAGATGTTGTTCTGGGTTCTTTTGTGACCTCCTGGATGAGTCATTGATGCGCTCTTTAAATAATTTTGGTAGGCTGGCCACTCCTGGAAAGATTCACTGCTGTGCCAAGTTTTCTCCATTTGTTGATGATGGCTCTTGCCGTGGTTTACTGGAGTCCCAAAGGCTTAGAAATGGCTTTGTAACCCTTTCCAGGCTGATAGATGTCAGTGACGTTAATTCTCAGTTGTTCTTGAGTTTCTTTAGATTGTGGCATGATGTTTTGCTTTTTGAGATCTTTTAGTCTACTTCCCTTTGTCAGAGAGATTATATTTCAGTGATTTCTTGATTCAGCAGGTCTGACAGTACTCAGGCCTGGGTGTGGCTGGTAAAATTGAACTCAGCTTTCCAAAGAATGTGGTAAATCACAGTTAATCCATTATTTAACAGTCAATTCATGATTTAACAGTGCAATTACTTTTCACTTAGAGCCAGGTAGGTTTGGATAGCTTCTTTTCCCTGATGATCACTTTTACACAGCCTTGAATGTAATCTGCACCACATTCACTCACATCCCAATGAATGTGGATCCCTCTTCTATCCTATTTATTTTAACTTGTCCTGTTTTCTGTGTCGTATGTCCATGTCCTGTATCTTTCTTGTTCTATTTGTGTAAATAAAGTTCAATTAAAAATATATGAAACTGCTAGGTAAGTAATATAACAATATTGGTTGATTGATTTTGTTTTGTGAGTATTCAGCACTGGCCTAATTCACAATGTGCCACACAGGTGCATCACCAGTTTATAGGTGATCGTGAGCCACAGCTTTGGTTCTAATAGGCTGCCAAAGTGATCTTAAAAGTTAATAATTCTACTGGGAAAATTGGTAGATTGGTAACAATCCAGATTACTGCCAGAAATATGTGCTCAAGTATTTCACACTGATGCTTCCTGCTACTCTCACAACTCCAAGTGATACATGTATATTCCAGCACTAAGCCAACATCAAGACCTTCTCAAGAGAACCTGAAAGGAAGTCCAAAGCATGCATCAAAGAACTACTGGAAAAGTGCATTACCTATTTAACAGTCACAGATGCTGAGCTGATTGATATCACAATGTCAGCTAAGAAATTAAATCTGTCCATTTTGCTTCCATTTGGTCAGTTTAATCTTCTATGTCAGTGTGTCTCTCTCCAAGGTGCTGAAACCTTTCTTTTTTTGTTCGATCTTCTCCTTTCTTAGCTAATCAGGTTGACCTTGCAATGGAGCTAAGGCTATTTGTAAGTCTAGGGTTTGTATTCACAGCCAATGCAGAGTCAGCAGCAACATATTTTGGGAAAATATGGCAAGCCAAGAAAGAGTCTGCTTCAGCTATCACAGTGTTAATTATGTCAGTACGATGTTATTGTCTGCTTAAAGAGACTTTGTTGTAACTATAATCTGACAGAGAATGTTGTCCGTTTCTGTTGTATTGCTAGTTAGGGGAATATTGCAGTCTTACTTAGTGCAGGAGGCACATTATAAATTAAAACTACAGTTGCGATCTATAGCCATCTGCACAACATGCAGTTCACATTGTAATGTGAACTGCATGTTATATGTCCATAGCTGACCCCAACCATTTTGTTATCACTGCTACCAAATTCTTAGATTTAGCACTTCCTCCACTGGAAACATATTACAATGGAACACAATATTGGCAACAAATGTGTTTGGCCAGAAAATGTATTTGACCATGCAAATTAACAGGATCTAAATATCATATGTAAGGCTCAGGTTTGGATAATGCCAGTTGGTAATATTAAGTTACTAAGTTGGTAATATCAAGTTATAACAAAAACCCTGCTATAATTAGTGCCAGACGTGCCCTCACATCATAACTGTACTGTGTAATGCATGCCTAATAAAAATTATACAGACTCTATGAAGTAAAAGTGAATTATGGTTTCACCAACTAAGATTCAGCTCAAGATCGTGACTTTTTAGTAGTAAATGATTTTAGTCATTGTGATATTATATATTGGTTAGCAAAGTCTGTTATAAAGATTCAAGCTGAGCATTTTCATTATCACCGTCTTAGTGTTTTGAAACCGGACACAATGAACAAGGTGTGGTTCCCACTCAGAAACCGAGGGACACTTCATGCTCATTAGGTAATGACGTGGGCCCAGACTTAAGCATACCCTGCTTTATCCATATCACTGTAATAGGGACTAAAATTTACAAAATGAATATGATGCTATATTCACTAAAGGTTGAACAAAGAGATTGAGACCATAAACTAATCAGGACAAGTGTTTATTGACGCCATAAGTCAAGAAAGCTGTGGGTTGTTGAACCATAGACTTCTATACAACCAGTCTTCTTCTTGCAATAACAAGACTCTCCACCTGCTGGTCAGTAGAAGGAACACAGGCTTAAGGATCTTATGTATCACATTTCAGACCCAGAAGCTATATCTTTTGTTTACATTATTGGTGTATCGTAGAGCTATCCAAGAAACACTTTGGTACAACCAGTGTGTTTTTCCTGAAGAGTGGAATTACTCTGAATCCATTCTGGGCGTAACGAGTTAATCTAAACATCCACCAGATTACCAGCACCCCTCTTATGAAGCCACCTTGGTTCTAGGAGCAACAAGCAAGTCAATATAACATGGATCAATACATTTTTGTATAAAGACTTGGTTTAAAGTTAAGGTACACTATACGGACAAAAAGTATTAGCCCACACCGCTTAATCTGGGAGTTCAGTTGCCACAGGTGTAGAAAATCAAGCACCCAGCTGTGCAGTCTGCCTTTCCAAGAGGTTCTAAAGAGCTCACTTAATTTGTGCGTGGTGCTGTAATAGGATGCTACTGTTGTAACAAATCTGTGTGTGTGTGTGTGTGTGTGTGTGTGTGTGTCCAAGGTGTTGACAGGTAATGTGTGAGTGATGACATGAGATACACACAGATGTTTGACATATAAGCTGTGAGGTGTCTCTGATATTTCTTCTGAAGCTCTTCAAAGAGCTTTGCCTCATGAGAAACTTTACAACAGCTCTTCTCTTACACACACATGTCATTCTCTACTATAATAAAAAATAATTTTAAAAAAATGCTCACTCTTCCCTAAACTCAAGAGCTAATGAACATTTTTTTAACCTTATATACTGGCCTTAAGTTTTTTGTTTGTTTTTTTGTTTGTTTCATAGTGCTATCCAAGTATTAGTCTGGTAAGATCTTATAACCTAATATGATTCTATATTCAGAGCCAATGTTTCCTTAATAGCATGTGGGTTACCTTTGATTCTACTGTGTGATTTGACAAGTTGAGAAGAGATGCTAAATAATTTTAATTAATGTTTTATGTTATTAATTTCAAAAAAAAAAAAAAAAACTTAAAAAATCTCCAATATAACACATGTAGTTTATACTCATTAGCTGCTAGTACACCACTCTCAGAGCCAGGTACAGTTTTATCAATCAGAGCTTGTGCATGTGAGTGAGCCCTGTGAAGCACCCTCAGACAGAGTGTACCTGCAGATGGCGCCCCAGTTCCTGAGCACTCTCATAATTAACCCAAGCACTGAGGAGATTCTTTGTACAAACACATGCTGGGAATATCAATCAGTATCAGAGGCAGTATGGCAATGCTTTGGCCCACAATGTCATGTGGTCATTAAAATGGGTCTTTTGTGACCTTAGGTAAAACAGTTTCCATGTTCGACACTGTATCAAAAAAAAGAAGAAAGAATCTCGAACATGTGGTGATGTGAACTTCTGTCCCATAGCATGTAGAAGGAACTGTGTTTGCTTGTTTTCAAATAGAAGCATCCTGTGTCTTCGAGTGGATTAAGCCAATGTCAACAGGGAGCTAAGCTTTAAACAAACTGTGCTGTAGGGACAGTCAACCCGTTGTAATCAGGGGCCAAAAAACAGAGGGTAGGGATCTTTTGAAAAATAAACCCCTTAATGGAGCATGGCATACATTTATGGCTCAATAATAAACAGACAACCAGTGCCTAAAAATATTCTAAAAATATCTAGAGATGAGTTCTTTGTAATCTGCAAATCATTTATATATGCTAAATTTGACATTCCAAATGTATTTCTTTTTTATCCAATAAATTTTAGAGTTAGGGTTAGGGTTGTGTTTTGTTTTAGGTTTTTGGGCTTTGTTTTGGTTCTGTTTAGATGATAAATAGGAAAATTTAAATTTCAAATTAAATCTCATCCATTCTCATGTTATAGCTTAAATCTTTTGAATATTTGTGTCTCAGAAAGATCAAAATTGTAAAAAATAAAGAAAAGAAAAAAACTAAACCTTAAACCTAACACTAGGTTTACCTGGCTGTTAGAGAGGTTAAGATCAAAAATAAATTAAAAAAAAAAAAAAAAATATATATATATATATATATATATATATATATATATATATATATAAACTTTTTTATTTTTTATTGTATTATTTGCTCAAAGTAAAATAAGACTTTTTGGTTTTAGACCTGATTCCATCAGAGATTTGTTTCAAGTGCTTGGTGATGGATTCCTGGGGTTTCAGTCTACTCGAAAAAAAATGTTGTGTGGTCTTTACCTTACAATACAAGTTGCATTAAGATTATTATTGTTTTGATTTGGGGCTATATAAAATAACTGGGTTTTGCTTTAATTTTAAAATTTTTATATATGTGAAAAAAATTAAGGATCTCTGGGGGATTTTCATCCATCCATCCATTTTCTTCCCCTTATCCAGTTCCGGGTTGTGGTTTGACTGGAGCCAATCCCAGCTGGGGATTTTCATTCTTAATGAAATGCATGCTGGGAAGTATAATCGATGTAAATGAAAAACGGACAATGTTCCTACAGATCTTAATGATATGAGTAAGCAATAGTGGACATTTAGTCAACTCAACTGATCATTTTAAGTTAAAGTTAAAACAGGCCAACATATCTAAATGTGCTTGATTAATAACACAAGAAAAGGGAATAATCATGTGTAAAGTATAACAGAAAAAATGTTGCTCCCCTGACCAGTTTGTTGTGTGTCATAATCAAGCAGTTTTACACAAACACACACACAAAAAAAGCCATAACCAAACAGATGTTAATAATAACTGGCTAATTTCTACAGGATGTCCACGTGTCTTCCAGCATTGCTGATAATTAGTTTTATGTTGGAAACCAGATAATTCCATTTAACATAACAAAACACCATATTTCATTGAACCGTAGCGTTACACATTTCTGTTACCACTGTTCACAATTCAACCCCACAGTAATGCAGAGCTGGGGAGGGTTTGCTTCGTGGCTTTGGGGGGAGATTGTGCAGAATGACCAACCTTGTCTGGTCACCATAGCTGGCTAACTGCCATTGGGAACACTGGAAGTGTGAAAGGGACAGCAAAGTGCTTCATTTGGCTTCTAAAGCTGAGCTCAGTGAGGCCTCTTTCCTTCCTCGGTGTGACTAGCCAATAAGGCAGGATCTTCGAGAAGCCTGTCACTTTGACTTAATCCATTTTCTGTCCAGCTGTGGGGGGAAAGTCACCTCTTAGTTTTATCACATTTGAATGCAAACAAGGCCGGAAGGGTGCTTGTGTGTCACGTCAGAGGGCTGAAGATCTCCTCTGAAAGGGAGCCCCTGTAGTCAGGGAGAAAAATGTGACAGGCGGCCCTGTCATTGCTTCGGAGCCACCCTATCTAAGGAATATATCCCTTCTTTTGAAGGCTCACTCTTCTCTTTGGGGGCCTAACCCGACACACCAGGCTGTTTAGCATCTCCACAGCCACGAGATTGCTCCTGATAGCCACATTATGGGTCCTTATTGTCGGTGTTTGACATTGCGTTGGAGCTAAGAGGATTAACTCACACTCCAGCAGTCGACAGGGCACATACATTCATTCTTATAGAACCCTTTAGCCATGAATCACAGGACTGTCTGAGGAAAAACTCTCACTCTTATGACATAAACTCCTTTGAGTAAGTTTACATATAAAATAGCTTTACAATAGCTTTGGGACACATCTTAACATCATAACATCATAGGCTGGGTGTAGCTTATCACAAGTGCTTGTTCACTGACATCAGTATATAGGCCTCACAACAGCATTCTGAATTATTTATAAAGCAAAGCAGGAGCTTGTTATCCAGACAATGACTGAGTGCCCGTCTGTCAGAGGCATAATTATTGTGACAGAATGATGAGGTCATTAAGTGGGAGTTAGTGAAGGTCCAGTTTTAAATCGGGATGATGTGGACAAATATATGTGCATGTATGTAAACCACATGTGTTGCCTCTGAGATTACTTGTTCCTCATGTAGCAGCTTGATCCTGGCAGCTCTAAAGTGTAGCTCAAGTGTTTTTTACTGTATTGTATATATGTCAGCGCCTTCAAATATACATAGACTTCGGTGCAACCCTGCTTCCCTCAGACACTGGAAAAAGATGGAAAAACTCATGTACCTTCACCAAAATCACAACAGAAGAAATGGAAATGTCAACAAACACTGATTGTTCCACACCACAAAGTGTTTTCAAGCTGCCACAGACTGAGCTGGGTGAAATGATGAATGGGTTTAATAAGTCTGTAGCTTATAGTTACACCATAAGCAGATGAGACAAAACAGGCCTGTGTGTTTCTATGTGTTTTAAGAAGCATGTAGAAAACACACATGTACAGACTAGTTTTATGGCTCTCTGGCTGCCTGTCTTTATGCGCTACTGAAAGACTAGTCAATGTACAAAAAACAGGGAATTTCATAAAATCTTTTTTAGGGTAGGGGGGAATATTTTTTCTTATTAATCACAATTTTCTCAAACACTTAAACCAGTGGGTTATTAGATTTGTTCCAGGGTAACTGGTTGGATGAGTACGGCACAGAGTGAGATAATCAGGATAATCCTCTGAATCCTTCTGTTTGTGATACGGAGATTTAAAAAAAAATTTTTTTAATCTTTCTCATCATCAGGATTCCTTCCAAGTTTTTTCACTTTAGCATTCATGTTAATATTAGCAGCACTTTAAAACATTTGCTATTTATTAGCCTAAACATTCTGCCACTATGTCTGAATACACAAACAGGGTATGAGATAACCGGTTGAATATGCATAAAATTAAACTAACTAAACAAACCAGCAGTTTTTTTTCATTAGTAAAATAGTAATAATGGTTAAACAGACAGGTGGTAGATAGAATATGTTTAACTATAATGGAAAATCAAATGGAAGCTAGAACTGTTTGAATTAAATATTTGCATAATCTGTTAGCATAATCCTGCCAACAGGTGTGCAAATAGTACTGATTCTCCTCTCTCTCGCTATAAGGATAATAATGTCACAACTTCATCACCTACACTATGTGTTTGCTGACTGTTCTTTTGTGTTTGTTTGTTTGTTTTTGTGAAGGTATATTTCTTGTTTAAAAGAGTGAGAACTGCATTAGGAGGAAAGCAGAGTGAAGGACAGGCAAAGTGCTGCAATTTGGAACCATTTTAGGTTCATTTCAGTTCACTTTTGTTAAGTAGTGGTTCACACATTCACCTAACAAGTGAAAGATCCCTGGTTCAATCCCAGGAGGAGACACAAATCACTTTGGGGTTGCATAGCGAAGGGCATCCATCATTAAAAAAATCTGCCAAATCAATCATGCGGACCAACCTGCTATGGCAACTCGTTTTAAAGAAAGAAACCGCCAAAATAGTTGTGGGCAGGCATTTACATGCACTTATCATGGGCATGAATGTCATGGTAGGTTTGGGCTTTTAATAATTTCTTTGAACTGTTCTTTTTCCAGGATAGAATGACTGTACACCATACATATTTAATGACTTTTAAAAACAAGAACTGGGTGCACAAGTTACTTTGGATTTTCTCTAATCCACACAGGGTCAAAAGTATACATTCAGGGTCAATGGTATACATAGACCCCCACTATTTGGTTAAATGTCCCTTAGTAAGTTGCACCTCAACCAGACATTTTTCAAGGCCATGAACAAGCTTTTGGCATAGTTCTGGCTGGACATTTAACCACTCTTTTTGGGAGAATTGGTGGTTTATTTAAACTGGTGTGCTTTAGAGATAAATGGGAAGAATTCTGGGGAAAACCTGGTCTTGTTAGGAGAGTCAGTATCATCCCACATTGGATGAAGCAGCTCTCATTTCTAGAAATCTGACCAAACTCCCCAAAAATATGACTATCCAAGGCTGAGACCAGAAAGCAGAGTTGCAGTCTGACACGCCTCGCTGCAGCTTCCCTACTCCTGTCATCTCCCCAAAACACCATCCCCATAGAGACTGTGTCTGCTTCCAGACCACCAAAAAAACAAACCAAAATTCAGCAAAAAAAAAACCAATTTAAGCATAACAATTCACAAAGAGAGAGCAAAAATAGCATCCTCTACTCAGGAGCCTCAAATCAGAAGTGCCTGACTCCCTGGTATAACAATGAAGCAGATAAACCATAAGCTGGAGAGGAAATGGCATCTCACTATTTTAGAAGATCTTCATTTAGCCTGGAAAAGAGTTGGTTGCTCTATATTTAAAAAAAAAGCCCTCCATAAAGCTAGGACAACTTACTATTCATCCCTGATTGAAGAAAATAAGAACAACCCCAGGTTTCTTTTCATTCCTTTAACCTATTAGACCGCATTCCTAAAACACTGCTCAGAATATCTCTATTAATGAGTGGTACCACAGGCCTTCAAGGTGGCAGTAATTAAACCATTACCTAAAAAGCAATCACTTGACCCAGCTGTCTAAGCTAATTATAGACCCATCTCCAACATTCCTTTAATCTCAAAATTCTTGAAAGAGTAGTTGTAAAACAGCTAACTGATCATTTGAAGAGTTTCAGTCAGGTTTCAGAATTCATCACCGTTCAGAAACAGCATTAGCGAAGGTTACAAATAGTCTTTTTATGGCCTCTGACAGCGGACTCAACTCTGTCCTTGTCCTGCTGGACCCCAGTGCAGCTTTCAGTGCTGTTGATCATAATATTCTATTACAGAAATTAGAGCATGTCATAGGTATTAAAGCTACTGCGCTGCAGGGGTTTGAATCATATTTATCTAATAGACTCCAATTTGTTCATGTAAATGAGGAGTCTTCCTCACACACTAAGGTTAATTATGGAGTTCCACAGGGTTCTGTGCTAGGACCAATTATACATGCTTCCCTTAGGCATTTTTATTAGGAAGCATTGTATACATTTTCAGTGTTATGCAGATGATACTCAGCTTTATCTATCATGAAGCCAGAAGACACACACAAATGAGTTAAACTGCAGGAATGTCTTAAAGACATAAAAATCTGGATGACCTCTAATTTCTTGCTTCTAAATTCAGATAAAACTGAGGTTAATGTGCTCAGCCCTAAAAATCTAAAAACATGGTGTCTAACCAGATACTCACTCTGGATGGCATTACCTTGGCCTTGAGTAACACTGTGAGGAATCATTTTTAACAGGATATGTCCTTCAATGCACATATTAAACAAATATGTAGGACTACTTTTTTGCATTTGTGCAGTAGCTCAAAAATTTGAAACATCCTTTCTCAGAGTGATGCTGAAAAGCTCATTCATGCATTTATTACTTCTAGGCTGGACTATTGTAATTCATTATTATCAGGCTGTCCTAAAAGCTCCCTGAAAAGCCTTCAGCTGATCCAAAATGCTGCAGCTAGAGTACTGACAGGGACTAGAAAGAAAGAGCAGATTTCTCCCATATTGGCTTCTCTTCATTGACTCCCTGTTAAATCCGGAATTGAATTTCAGGTTCTTCTTCTCACATACAAGGTCTTATCTTAACGACCTCATACTACCATATCACCCCAATAAAGCACTTTGCTCTGAGATTACAGGCTTATTTGGGGTTCCTGATGTATTTAAAAATGGAATGGGAGGCAGAGCCTTCAGCTTTCAGGCACCTGTTCTGTGGAACCAGCTCCTGACTCGGATTCAAGGGACAGACACACTCTCTACTTTTACAATTAGGTTTAAAACCCTCTCTTTTGGGGGGGGGGGGGGGGGGGGGGGGGGGGGGGTTGTTGGGGTTTTCTCTGTACTATTGTAGGATCTTTACCTTACAATATAAAATAAAATAAAATTCTTTTGGAATCCAAAAAGATTTCTGCTAGTAAAAGAAGGAAAACTGAGTAAATTCTGTCATATTCCTCTGTATAATTCTTTCTGTTCAGAATAAGAGACAGGACAAGCCTGTGTCATATCTGAAGTTTCAACTAGAGATGTAGTGAACCACAGGAACTGCCATTTATGGTGGTTGTAATCACACAAGTATCATCTGACCGTGTCTTTGCCACATTTTATTCTACGTACTGTAACTGTGTCAGTTGGTACTGGTAATAATAGTATAGCTTTCCCCTGTGGGAGAAAAAAGTGAAAGCAATCTTGCTACACCATCTCTTTGCTTTTAGGTGCCACACACACTGCTGACATATCAGACAAATGCCTCTTTTATTACCTCGTACAGATTGTTTGCTGAACAGGGAATGGCCTCTAGGAAGCTGCTAAGCATTCCAAAGGAGCACTGGATTATTCCAGGGGGAAGAATAGCCATTGTGTCTCTGTTGGATAAGCCTATCGTGTGGCCCAGAAATTAGGGACCAGTATGTAAATAGCTGCACTTGATCTGATTTTCTCTTTCAAGTCAGGTGCACTATGAACACTTTTTACTTTAACTGATTTGGTTTAGTCTCACTGGTCTTGGTCTTTTGCATGAATCAGGATCTGTAATTTGGGACAGATATATCAAAAGTATGAAATATAATATAAAAAAGGTGCAGCACTCCTGCAAAGTCCCATATTTGAAAACACACTAATAAAAAAAAACTTCATGATAAGAAAGACCTGTGAAAATTTCATGCTTTTATCTTTACTCTGTTTTCAATGAAAAAGAAAAGAAAAGGAAAAGCCATGAACGTGGAAAGACATTGCTTCACTAAGTGGTAAGCATAACTTTCCTGTTACAAACACACCCTGGGTACATCACTAGTAAATCAATATGTTGATTGACTATTAAATCACTGACTAACATGGATTTAGAAGAGAGATCCCTGATGTTTAATAATCCACATTTAACTGTTTAACTCTTTGGTGTACTTGAGGATGGCATATTGTTCTTTCTTTGTGAATTTTTATGCATAAATTGTTTTTTGCTTATTTTTGCCTTGTTTTTTTGGTGATGGTTTCTGTGTGTGTGTGTGTGTGTGGGGGGGGGGGGGGGGGGTGGCTGTAGAGAGGCGACTGCAACTCTGCTTCCTGGTCTCAACCCTGGATACAAACATTTTGGGGGATTGGATGACATCTCAAGACCAGGTTTTCCCCAGAAAGTTTTCCAATTATCAGTGAAGCCCACATTGTTTTTTTTAAAGACCGCTCAGACAGCAATTTAAGAGAACATGCAGCTAAACATGTGACTCCTGGGAGGGGGGGGACCAGAGAGTTTTGGCAATATTACATACCAATTTAATGTCAACTTTAGTGACCTTGATGTAACCAGATCTTGTTTTTTGTTTTTTTCCAAAGTTTATTTCTTTCAGCGATCATGTATAAAATACATTAATTACATAAAAAGGAAGATTAGCTATCAGCTCATTTCAATCTGCAGTCCCTGAGCAGGTAGAAAACAATACAACACAGATTTAATCTATTAGCAAAACACAGATACACTTACTCACTTACACATATATACACATACCCACGTACAAACAAACTTAATAACAAAAGAAAAACAAAACAAATATCAAAATATTAATCAATTATCAACAAAATTCCATGGAACATAAAACAAATTATAATGAAATTAATGCACACAAGACTGAGTACTCAAAATCCATTTTCTTCTCATCACATTGAAATCAGTAGAAAGAAGATTACACTACAAAATAAGATGTTATCTAAAGGTTTGCACTCCACAAAACACGACTGTGCAGGAACAGGAAGTGATACAATATTGCAGTGAGATTCAACACCCTATACTATATGTCACTGTCATCCTCACCACCCCCCAGGTGGTCTCCACAGCTTATATTTAGAAAAGCTGAGTGCTTTCCAGTACAGTTATTATACCTTTACTTCAGGCTAATCCTCTGTCTCCACAAAAGCATATTAGTTCCTTGTCAATCAGTCTAGCCCACATCAGTTATTTAATTATCATCCTCAGTCTGACATCACTGGTCAGGCCAGCTGTGTTTTTCTGGGCGGAGGATGACACCAACAGACACCTCCGACCTCATGCTGAACTGCACTCTCAGCCAATCAGGCAGCAGCAGGGATCCACTCTCGCAGTTAGCCATCACTGGAACACAGTCAAGACCTAAATGCAGATGGAACATCTTTTTCTGATGAACTGGAAAAAGAGGAGCATTGAGAGGCGCTCCATGGAAAATGTGTTTTAGTGGAGCATTTGATAACACAGCCTTCCAGAGCTTATGGGATACAAAAGACACAAAGCTCACCTGCTCCATGTGAAGGCCACGGTCTCAATCTGCCTTCTTGTTCTGAATAATAGTTTGTATCAGTGGCAGACTGCCTGAGTCCGTGCAAAAGCTACTCCTGCTTATGGTCAGTCTGAAAGCCTTAACATAAATATGAACTTTCCCTTCTTGAGGAGGCCTCAAGCTGTCTAAACAATGATAGAGGGGGGACAGCAACAAGCAACATGAGGCAGTCATGGGAAAGCAGAATGCACATCTCAGGAAACAGGAGGAAGAAATAGCCTTTATTTTTCTTATTCTGAGAAATATGTACTTCGATCCCACATGTGTTTGTTTGAACTTTTTAGAGTCACCAGGTGCAGTCTCATTGATTCAAGTGAGTTATTTACACATACACACGATCATAAACCACATGAAAATTTAGACACTGAGACGTTGACAGCCACCGGGTTAGAGGGCAAAAATTTGTGCAATTGAAGAGACATGTTTCTGTCAGCGCTGCAGGTAAGTCAGCAGCTGACATTAATTGAAGTCTTATGAGAGTTTGCCAGTTTATGGAAAACACGAGTGGTAAATTTATCTGTCACCTTAAATTATTATTTGAATGTAATCTTCTTTTAAAATGCCCAACTTCATGGCCAGACAAGAACCTAAATAAAGTTCTGCAAAACTCCATATCATGTTCACTGAGTTTTCTTATGTGCAACACTTATGTTTTTAAATTTTTACCTTCTATGGTGCACATGGCAACTAAAGTATAGTCAAGCTCAGGAGAAGATTGTAGCTACCTACAACAACTAAACCATGGTTAACCTCTCAACCTTAACCAGTTCACCAGCAGCCCGTCTAGGGTTAGATGGTCAGTTACCTTTTTACAGAATTTTTTCTTGAATGTATGAGACGTCATTTGAAAGGTAACGTCTTTTAATTAGCATGTGGCTAAAAATAACCCCAACCTTAAAACTAACCGTAGACAAGGTGCTAGTGAACTGCTTCATTTACTCGCCTAACACACAAAAGATTCCCAGTTTGAGACAGGGAGGAGATGCAAATCCCTGGGAGGGCCGCATCAGGAGGGGCATCTGGCCTCAAAGTCTGCCAAATCTTCTATTTGGCATAAAAGTCTGCTACAGTAGATCCATCTGCTGTAGCAACATCTTGTGAATAAGGGAGCAGCTGAAAGACGGTTTTAGGTTTAGTTATTACTAGATTTAGACAACTTTAAACATAGTCTTCTTTAATTTTTTTGTTACTTATGAATGGTTACAATTTCACAAGTCTGTGGCAGACATAATCAAAATTCTAAAATTTGAAATGAATATAAGATTGGCTCATTATATTTTATAACTACCCATGACACCAGAAAAAAATGGATTTCCTTTTTTTCTGATGCATTTTCTTTTGTCTTTAATTATTTTTATGGGTCCGTTGTTCAATTTTGTCTTCACAAAGTGAAATGTGTTCTTAATTGAGCTGAGATTAGGTGATTGACTTCCTCTTTGTAGAATATCCCCCTTCTTTACCACCAAGAACTTCTGGGTTGCTTTCATGGTCGTTTTGGTTCAGATTTAGCCAAGTACAACAAAGTTGTATTTAGGCTAAATTGAACACAGTTGTTCTTAACCACTGAAGAGGTTCTGTGGTCATCCACCACTGCTGCCTTCTGTTGGTATCCAGGTCTTTTCTTATATCGCTAAGCTCACCAATGTGATGTTTTCCTTAGTAAGCAAAAGTAAAAGTAAAAATTTATTTGTATAGCACATTTCAGCGGGAAGGCAGTTCAAAGTGCTTCACATCATAAGAACAAAAAACATCAATCAATCAATTACAATAAATCATCAAAACATCAGAATCATCACACAAAATCATTAAACCATCAAGCAGATACACATGAAAATCACAGGGAGATGGTCAATGTGTAATAAGATATTTTGTTTAGTGGAGCTTTCACCCGGATTTGTTTGCGGACTAATAATCAAAGGCAGCTCTAAACAGGTGGGTTTTCAGCCTTGATTTAAAGGAATTTAGTGTTTTTTAGTGTTCTGGGAGTTTGTTCCAGATTAAAGGTGCATAAAAACTGAAAGCTGCTTCTCCATGTTTGGTTCTGGTTCTGGTGATACAAAGTAGACTGGAAGCAGAAGACCTGAGTGTTCTGGAGGGTTGATACGATAATAGTAAGTCTTTAATTTATTGTGGTGCTAAACCGTTCAGCGATTTATAAACTAATACAAGTATTTTAAAGTCTATTCTCTGGGCTACAGGTAGCCAGTGTAAGGACTTTAAAACCGGGGTGATGTGCTCTATTTTTCTAGTCTTGGTGAGAACATGAGCAGCAGCATTTTGGATTAGCTGCAGCTGTCTGATTGATTTTTTTGGCAGACCTGTGAAGATACTATTGCAATAATCAATGCGACTAAAGATAAATGCATGGATGAGTTTTTCTAGATCTTGTTGAAACATTAGTCCTTTAATTCTAGAAATGTTCTTCAGGTGGTAGAAAGCCGACTTTGTAACTGTTTTTATGTGTCTCTGAAGGTTCAGGTCTGAGTCCATTACTACACCCAGATTTCGGGCCTGTTCACAGGTTTCTAATTATAGCAGCTGAAGCTGCAGGCTGACTCTTGATCGTTCCTCTTTCCTCAGACTGTAACTGACTGATTTGGCTTCTCCTAGTATTCCTGCCATCATTCTGATGTTTTGATTTTCCATTTTGCTTGCATTAAGGTCTCCTTTGATCTCCTGTGATTTCAAGTGATACCTGTTGTCAGTTGGTCCTGATTTCGACAGTTTACTAAACTGACTGCATGATGCATAACGCTGGTCAACAAAAAACAGCTGATTTGTACTAATTTTGGTACTCTGATTCCAAATATGAAAACAGAATTTCTTTTGCACGTCAGGATCTTGAGTTATGTAACTACGTCAATAAGTGCCAATCGCCAAACTTGACGTCAATGATTTTATTAGAAAAGTACACCATGAACATACAACTGGTGAAAAAAGACACATATGGGGTGCCAGGATAGCTCATGTCGTGAGCAGGTGACCATGTATGCTGCTTGGCTGTGCGGATGGTGCAGGTTTGAGTCCCAGCCTGTTGCCATTTGCCACATGTCTTCCCCTGTTTCTCCTCCCTGCTTTCCTGTCTATCTCCACTGGAAAACTATCAAATAAAGCCAGAAAAAATCTTTAAAAAAAAGACACAGATACCAAAATCAATCATATAAGGAATCCCAAACTAATACAGTCCACAATTAGTCTGCCTAAACAGTTCAAAAGTGTGACAAACACTTGTTCTTGTGCTTCACGGAAGTTTCACACTGTAGAAACCAGCAGTAGTCACCCATCATGATTGTGTTATAGCGCCCCTGATACCTGGTCTCCATTTCAGAGATATCTTGATGGAAACTTTCACCGTGCTCATCACTCACATCACCCAAATTGGGTGGAAATAAGTCAAGATGAGAGTGAAGGAAGTGAGTCTTAAGTGACATTCTACAACCCATGTTTGAATGATACAAGCATGTTGTCAACTAGTTCTTCATAGTTTGTGGCTTCGTGGTTGCCCAAGAAATTCTGCACCACCTGAATAAATGATTCCCGTGCTCTTAGTTCAAGGGGTCTGAGCTTAGATGGAAAGTCTTTGTCTCTAATAAGCTCACAGACTTTAAGCTTGGCATCACTTTGGACTGCCCCAGAAACACTATTCCATCACTTGATGTAGCACTAAAACTTTGTTTTTATCTACTGACAGATCAAAGCAGTCACTATAAGAAATTACAAATTTCTGGCATTGTTGATCCTCAATACTGGCAGTTAAACTTCAGCCGATTGAATTTTAATGATTCAGCACCCCAAAATCACCCCAATTATTGCTAAATTCTGTTCAATTTCAAAATTAAAAAACATAGCACACTCTACATTTGTGTGAGAAGCACCAGTACAGGAATACATTAGCTAAATATTGACATGTGCATAACTCAAGAACCTGACGTGTTAGAGAAATTCTGATTATAGGTTTGGAATCAGCATACCTGAAATTCCTTATATCAGGTATTTTTCTTCAGGTAGCAAAAAAATTGGTGACCAATGTAATGAACAATATATTGTTTTTTGCCTCAGATTAAAAATAAACACCTAGAATTGTACCTGACATGGTCTCTTAAAGTGACAAAGCGATTTCCTGTCTGAAAATACACTTTTTCTTTTGTTTTTGCAGTGTTATATAAAATGATGGATACCACTGTCAAACTTTAAGATTAAGTTCACCAATTGCTGAGTCAACTTTGGCAAAAAAAAATACATTCCACAGGTAGAAACAGAAGCTAACTCCCTCCAAAGACATTTAGGTTATACTGCTACAAACAAAGAAGCATATTTCTGAAAAAGTTGAATATCTGCCCTAAAGTTAGGCAAACATTTGTAATAATAAATGGAACATTCCCTGTACCGTTTTGGATCAAACCTCTGCTTGTCTCACCTGCATGAATGTCAGATATGGCTAGCCTCACTTTCCCACAGTGATACTCATTATTTTCTAAAACTGGTACTTCAGCTTTCTATGAAGTGCAGAATATGAATTCACTCCTTTAAAAAAAAAAAAAAAAACATCTTCCTGCTGGGCTCAATAGTGAGAGTGCCTCGGGTTCCTACTCTTCTTAAAAGATTTATGTAATTGCTCTTTAAACAATAACTAGCTGCAGACTCATCCCACCAGCACTGCAGGTGCCAAGAACAGAGGCCTGTAGAAACTATGAGAGAATCTCTTTCAACTTGGAAAAAGTGTATAGAGTATAATTGCATTATAGATCTTCAGATGTTTTTGATCTCTGTCTGTCTTTTTATCTGTGCCAGGCTTTGTCTGAACATCAGAGGTTGCAGCGAGATGAAAGGTCACCGAACCCACGGGTACAGTATAGTTGCAGATATTGTTTTCTCTACAGTATCATTATCCTGACAGCTGACATGCAATCTGGCTTTTTATATGTCACCCAGACCTACAAGGAAACTGCATTATGTGCACAGACAATCAGTAGTCGAGACTGCCTTAGCTTCCAAAAGCATGACATTTGGCATAGAGGAGAGCTGAGGTCTGTTTTTTCCCCTTGTAGAATCCATGTCTTGTCACTTGTTGAAACTTGTTGTTTTAAAGCAACACAGCAGAGAGCTCAATGATCCAGTCCAGGGCTAATGTTGCCAGCACAAATTACTAAGCTTTGCAGTCATCATTATTATACTAATCTCCTAGTTTCCACAGCCTATAAGCCCGTGCCATCATTATGACCTTACTGTGAACCTGACAACTGACAAATCAAAAGACTTTTTTACTGGAGTTTCTGTTCTGCATGTGAAAAGAGTCCTGTGATTAAGAGCTGTATCTCAGAGGCTGCTGAAGCATGAAGTTTTGGTGCAAACTCCAGTCTTGCACATTTACAATATGAGCATGTCTTATCTCAGTAATTCCTCATGAAGCTCATAAAGATATGAGCTTGATGAATGTGAGCAGAATAGTTTCCTAACTGAAGCAATGCATAGATGAAAACAGACAGATGATTGGATATAAAGATAACATGTGGTGAGGTCCTGCACAGGTAGTGTAAGCACACCCAGGACTCAGAGGAAAACAAAGCTCAGATTTCTTAATTGTTCTTGATTCTCAAGATGCCTTCCAGGTCTGAAGAATTTGATCTGTCATAACGGAGTCTGACCTAGTGGTCTTGCTTTGAAAATGCTACGTGATTCTTGTGTGATCCACAGAGGTTTCCATTGTCAGTAATAAAACTTTTTAAGAACAATTTTCATGGCATACTTCAAGGCAGCTATAATTGATATTTTAATAATACTTTTTAGGGGTATTTTTGTAGCCTTTATTTCACAGAACAATAGAGAGCAGACAGGAAAATAGAGAGCGGGGGCAATGCCCATGCTACAGTATTGTAATGCGAAAATTGAGCCATTTTAGCCCATTGCTAAATGGCTGCTAGATAACATGATGATGTCATAATATCTGATATAGATAAAAACATTCAAGGGCCAAAAATGTACCTGTGTGCCAAATTCAGTTGCTCAACTCTTGATCATGTAGGCGCTGACGACCAAAGAAGCAAACAGACACACACACACACACACACACACACACAGACAGCCGTGTATTATGGTAAGATGAGTACAATGTGGCCATAAAGAAGGCCACTGTTTTCCCTTCCTGGCTTTTGCTAGGATTGCTAAAGCTAGGATCCACACACAAAGCAACAAATATAATTGTCTAACAAATAAATGTTAGTCAAGCACTCGCTTTTCTTTCAGCTTAGCTTTGTTTAATTTCCACAGTATAAAACATGGACAAAGCCTCCATGTTTGAAAAATGAAGCTAGCAAGGAAATGCCTTAAACCTACATTATGACTGAAGGCCACCAGATGGCGATAGCTGTGATTGCAAAATGACTTCTGGTCCTATAGAAGGCTATGAAAAAATAGCTGTCTGACTCAACCTCTGTAAACACTTATGTGATGAGTTTATAGGCCCAGACACTCATTTGGGGTCATATTGAATAAAAAATTACATCTATTCTGTAAATTTTGGTTAGACTACCTTTCAGAAAGGAGGATGGTCTGTGGTTCGCTCATTGGCTCATGACTTTTGATTGACAAGTTGTTAGCCAAAGAGCAAGTGCTTTCACAATCAGACCTGCCTTGACTCTACTACTGAGCAAATATTTGCAGTTTCAAGGCAAGTGTAAATGTAGTAATTGAATGAAATACTAATAGCTTTTTCTTTAAAACTTGTCATAGTAAAGATTACATTTCTCTCTCTTTTGTTAGCATTACTAATTCTAAATGCCAAAGTCCAATAGATATGGAGCAACACAATGATTTTTCAGTTTCTGTCAACACAACATATATACACTTAACTATATTTATAATTCATTGCAGTTATAAGGGTAGGTCATAGATGTATCAGAGATTTTTTTAAAACACTTGCAGACTACATAGAATTAAATTCATATAGAATTAAAAGGAATAATTTTTTGATGCCATGAAAAAACTGGTTCCATTGCATATAGTCAGCAGTAAGCGACTATAGCAGGTATAAATCATAATAAATTTCAGGTTAAATGTCAAATCAAACTGCTTCCATAGCTTAGAATAAAAGTCAAACTAAATGCTAACTGCCAAAATTACCAAGGTCACTGATTTCAAAACGGGATAAAAATAATAAATCTAAAATCCATAACTGTCTGAGCATAATCATCAACAAACTTACAGGTATAATCAATTCTACCAATCACGTTTACTGAGAAAACACCTCTGGTTATAGGTTTACTACCAGCTCTGCTATTATGCTTTCTAGAAATGCCTCTCATTCATTTATCAAATCATTTAAAGAGGACTCAGTTGTTTTGCGTGTACTGATACAGCATTAGTCTGTCATCAAGTTGTTCATTACTCAAACTTATTTTAGCATGACTGTCACAACTGTTTTCAGCTTTCCCCAGCCGCCCTCTCAGTGCAGGATCATCCACCACATTCCTCGGCCCAAATCACCTGTGAATTGTGCAAGGTGATGAAACCATCGCGAAAGAGTGGATTCTTCACAGGAATTTATGCATCACTTAAGCATACACACTGTCTCTGTAAAAAATTATTTCTCTTTTGCTTAATCAGAGGTATTTTTGTACAAAAAATGTATTTGACTTAGCTATTGGTTCACCCTCCATCTCCTTCAGGCTTTAAAGATCAGAGTTTTATCATAATTTCATGTCTCAATATGCTCAGAGAAATTTTTCTTTTATTTGGGGAAAAAATTATAGCTTGCTAGGCATGAAGTAGGAAGTCATTTGTGTAGCTGTGGCTTTCTTATTTGGTTTTCATGTAAGCATGGCCACAGGGACATACAGTACCTCCCATGTACTGTCAGTGCATAAGGTGCACATCATGTATCATTACTGCATTCCTCAAAAACTTTTACAGTTAAAGGAACCCAAGGTGTACCGTCTGATGTAAACCTTTGTAAGGACAACTCATAATTTAGTCCTCCCCCTTCTTACTGAAAGCACTAATAACAGCATGATACTCTTCTATACACTCCACAAATTGGTATGAACTGCAAGTTAACACAAGCACGACAATCATTTATAATCCTTTTCATACATGAAGTGTAATTTCAAGTACATGCCACACATGGGGTAGAAAAGCCTGCAGGAGAGAAAAAAAATGCAATTAAATGCATCTTGATGTTATTTCCTTTGGCTTCTGAGGGATTAAGCTGCCTGTCAATCACTGCGGGAAACAAAGGGAGGCCTAGGACCTCCAGCATGGTTTCATGTGCATAACTACAGCACAATTGCATGATGTCTCAGAGCTGATGGCAGGAGATGTCTACCTATTCCACACTCTAATTTGTGTTGGCAAATGTTGGCAAAACTGCAACATTAGAAACACACACACACACACACACACACACACACACACACACACACACACACACACACACACACACACACACACACACACACACACACACATGAAGGATTGCACTACCAGACTACCAGGCAACATTGAGCACAGCTACACGTACCTTGGAATCCCACAGGCACATGGGAACCATGAAGAGGCTGCAAGGAAAGTTACAACCTCCAAGTACCTGCAAAGAGTAAGGCAAGTCCTAAAGAGTCAGCTGAATAGGAAGAACAGGATCTGGGCAATAAACACCTACGCCCTGCCACTTGTCAGATACTCTGCTGGGATAATAAGCTGGCCAAAGGAAGCAACAGAGGCCACTGATGTCAAGACAAGAAAGCTGCTTACCATGCATGGAGGGTTTCACCCCAAATCCAGCACCCTGAGACTGTACGCTAAGTGAAAGGAAGGAGGCTGAGGACTAGTGAGTGAAAGAACCACTATACTTGATGAAACAACAAAGATCTATGTTTACATCAAGAAGATGGCTACAAAGGATCTGGTGCTTAGTGAGTATGTCAGGCAGCAGAAACCCAAGAAAGAAGAGGAGGAAGAACAGAAAACATCTTGGAAGAACAGGCCTCTGCAAGTTATGTACCAGCAGGAGATCGAAGAAGTGGCTGACTTAGAAAAATTCTACCAATGGCTGGACTGACAGACAGCACAGAGGGACTAATCATAGCAGCGCAGGAACAAGCTCTGAGCACAAGGTCGATAGAGGCTGGGGTCTACCACACCAGGCAAGACCATAGGTGCAGGCTGTGCAGAGATGCCCCTGAGGCAATCCAACTCATAACAGCAGAGTGCAAGATGCTAACAGGCAGGGCCTACATGGAGCACCATAACCAAGTGGCTGGCATAGTATACAGGAACATCTGTGCCGAGTATGACCTGGAAATCCCGAGGTCAAAATAGGACACGCCCCCAAGGGTGGTTGAGAATAACAGATCTAAGATCCTGTGGGACTTCCAGATACTGATGGACAAACTTGTGATGGCTAACCAACCAGACATAGGAGTGGTGGACAAATGAAGGAAGAAAGCTATAGTGATAGGTGTTGCAATACCAAGTGATGGCAACATCAAGAAGAAAGAACACAAAAAAGCTCGATAAATGAAGAGGAGCTAGAGAGGATGTGGAAGGTGCAGGCAACAGTTAGTCCCTGTGGTTATTGGAACACTCGGGGCAGTGACCCCCAAACTGGGAGATTGGCTCCAGCAGATTCCAGGAAGAACATCCGAGATCTCTGTCCAGAAGAGCACAGTCCTGGAAACAGCTAAGATACTGTGCAGGACCCTCAAGCTCCCAGGCTTCTGGTACAGGACCTGAGCTTGGAGGACAAAAATCTCCCACAGGGCGAGTGGGGAATTTATATATATATATATGTATATATATATATATATATATATATATATATATATATATATATATATATATATAGTATGTACTATTCATACAAACACCATAAGGACATTGGATCAAAATTTCCACTCAGGTGCGGTGAAATTTTGCAATTACAATGTAAACTAGATGCCATTCACACGCAGATAGACTGATTTTTACTTTTTAAGGTTGTGCCCACTTTTCCTGTCCATAGTATGTGAAAATGATTGAGCATTTGAACAAGTTCATTGTCATAGACTGACAAAATCCACTATGCAAAACGCATTCCATTCTTAGTCAGTGGTAATATATAAGGCTTGAATGGTTTCAATTAACCAGATCAAGTGGGTAAGCTCATCATTTATTTGGTGCATTTTTGTACTTCTTTGCTCTGTTGTTGTGACACTGCAGGAGATACCTCTTTGTAGTGAAATACAGTACCAGTCAAAGGTTTGGACACACTCACCCATTCATATGATAGAGTAAGTGTGTCCAAACCTTTGACTGGTACTCCCACCGCCGAGGACCCAGTTCGCATGCCAGTGCCCGTGCTGTTCCCAATGAACCGGCGAAACGCTTAAGAACGGGCCCGCGTTCCCACCGTGTTTCTGTGAACTGCTCCTTTACGTATGAGTGTGGGTGGGTCCTCATCTGGACACGGAAGCTGAAGCGCACAAACGTGAGAGAACACGCTTCCCTTTCTTGTGCTGCAAATACTTTTTACGGTCCAAACCAAACTACTGCAGCATCTGTGTGCAGTACAAAGGTAAACACAGACAGCGATTAGAGCAAGATGACAAGTACGCACTTTGTGACCTTTTATCTGTGATATGAACTGATACAAAGCAGCAAGTTCAGACTTAGAGCCCAACCTAATTCACAGCCGTGAAAATCGCTTCGCTTTTCTCATGTAATACACATGTAATATGGTAGAAAACTTGATGTTGAGATGGAAGAGTCACGCCCTTCTGCCGCTTTCATCACGCATTCTTGGTTCGAGACCAGCTAGCTTGTGGGGCCGGAATTGAACCCGTTTTTTGGCTGAGCACCGAGTGTTTTGGTGGTGGAAAACCCGCCTAACGGTTCAAATTACGGCACGGGCTCCGGAGCCCTGTTGGTGGGAAAGAGGCCTATGGCTAATGATCCAAAGCATACCTCCATCTGTCAAACATGGTTGAGGCAATGTTGAGGCAATGGTTGCCAGTGAAACTAGGCCACTAGTCTTAATTGATGACGAAAGGATAAATTCTGAAGTGTACAGGACTGTAGAGTCTACTCAGATTCAGCCAAAGTGCAAAACTGATTGGACGGTGCTTTACAGTGCAAATGGATAATGACACAAAGCACACTGCAAAAGGAACACAGGAACGCTTCTGAAAGCAGAGAAATGGGATATTCTTCAATGGACAAGTCAGTCACCTGATCTCAGCCCAATAGAGGTGTGTGTGTGTGTGTGTGTCAGTGTGTGTGTGTGTGTGTGTGTGTGTGTGTGTGTTGCCTTACACTCTGAGTTACTTTTCAGACTGCACAGGCCTCAGTTACCATGTTAAATGTTAAAGTTCATAATAGTACAATTAGAGAGAAGGGTTGCCAGGAGAAAGGCTGTTCTCTGAAAACAAAAGATGGCAGTTTGGATTAGGTTTGTAAAGGTGCATCTGAACAAACCACAGGACTTCTCCAACAATGTCTTTTGGACAGACGAATCCAAAGAGAAGCTGTTTATAATTTTTAGTGCCATGTTTATATCAACAGAAACGCCTCATACCAAATGTCAAGCACAGTGGTGGAGGGACAATGATTTGGGCTTATTTGGCAACCACAGGATCTGTGCACCTTGTTGTCATTGAGTCGACCATGAATTCCTCTTTATGCCAAAATATTCTAGTATTCCAGTGTCAAATGTCAGGCCACCTATCTGACAGCTGAAGTTTGGCTCAAACTGGGTCATGCAACAGGACAATGATCCCAAGCACACCAGCTTTACAGTGCAAATGGATAATGTCACAAAGCATACTGCAAAAGGAACACAGCAGCTTCTGAAGGCAAAGAAATAGGATATTCTTCAATGGACAAGTCAGTCACCTGATCTCAACCCAACTGAGATCAATAGAGAATGGGTGAAAAAGAAAATAATCAAGGTGTAGCAATAATCCAGTCACAGTCTAGACCTCAACCCAATTGTAATTCTGAGGCAGGACCTTAAGAGAGCTTCAATATACCAAAGCAATGTTGTTAAGAAGAGTGGGCCACAATTCCTCAACAAAGATGTGAGAGACAGATAAAGTCATATAGAAAACAAGTTAGGACTATTAAGTTATTATGGCCAAAATAATAATCAGGATTATTTTGATCAGTATTGAGATCATAATTATTCATCACAATTATTCATTGACTTTAGGGACAAAAACATTTTTACTGCACTTTCATGTAAATGTAACACTGCTATCTATGTTACATTCCTGCTAATATCCAAACATTTGCATCAAAATACAGTGGTATGCAAAAGTTTGGGCACCCCTGATAATTTTCAAGATTTTCCTTTATGAATCATTGGTTGTTTGGATCAGCAATTTCAGTTAAATATATCATATAGCAGATGAACGCAGTGACGTTTGAGAAGTGAAATGAAGCTTATAGGATTTACAGAAAGTGTGCAATAATTATTTAAACAAAATTAGGCAGGTGCATAAGTTTGGGCACCCTTGTCGTTTCATTGATTTGAATACCTTTAGCATTAATTATTGGAACATAAAATTTGTTTGTAAGCTCATTGACCCTTGACCTACATACACAGGTGAATCCAATTATGAGAAAGGGTTAAGGTGGCCAGCTGCAAGTGTTTCTCCTCTTTGCATCTTCTCTGAAGAGTGGCAACATGGGATCCATAAAAACAACTCTCAAATGACCTGAAAACAAAGCTTGTTCAACATCATGGTTTAGGTGAAGGATCCAAAAAGCTCTCTCAGAGGTTTCAGTTGACAGTTTCCACTGTGAGGAACATAGTGAGGAAATGGAAGACCACAGAATCAGTTCTAGTTAAAGACCCCAGTGGCAGGCCAAGAAAAATCTCAGATAGGCAGAGGCGAAGGATGGTGAGAACAGTCATAGTCAACCCACAGAGCAGCTCCAAAGACCTACAACATCATCTTGCTGCAGATGGTGTCACTGTGCATCGTTCAACTATTCAACGCACTTTTAAGAAGGAGAGGCTATAGGCTAAAGCACATTTGGACAAGCCAGCTTCATTATGGAATAAGGTGCTGTGGACTGATGAAACTAACATTGAGTTATTTGGACATAACAAGGGGCGGTATGCATGGTGGAAAAAGAACACCGCATTCCAAGACAAACACTTGCTACCCACAGTAAAATTTGGTAGTGGTTCCATCATGCTGTGGGGCTGTGTGGCCAGTGCAGGTACTGGGAATCTTGTTAAAGTTGAGGGTCGCATGGATTCCAGTCAATATCAGCAGACTCTTGAGGACAATGTTCAAGAATCAGTTACAGAGTTGAAGTGAACTGGAGATAATTGTGTTTAAATAATTATTGCACACTTTCTGTAACTCCTATAAACTTGGTTTCACTTCTCAAATATTACTGTGTTCGTCTGCTATATGATATATTTAGCTGAAATTGCTGATCTGAACAACCAATGATTTATAAAGGAAAAACATGAAAATTATCAGGGGTGCACAAACTTTTGCATACCACTGTAAAATTAGTCCGTATTCATCTAAATTCATTGCATCTCTTAGAAGAAAAATCTGTATATAAAAAAACAATAAAACTATACCAAAACATAACACAAAGTTAAATCAATGGATCAATTGGATCAGGTGACAGTAAAGGATGCCTGGTGCACCAAAACGTATATCAAGGGTGCATCGGGAATGCCTGGCAGAGGCCTCGATTCGTGAGATCTTCAACTCCAATTCCAACATAACTCCAACAGCATTCCGAGGGACTCTGGGGACTTTGAGTTCAAATGGACTGTGTTCTACACCTCCACTGCCGAGGCTGCTGCAAGGAGGTGTAGCTGCATGGTGGTTGTTGCCTGTCATGTTGGTAATCACTGAACCAGATGGTGGATGCCAAAAGTGAAGGAAGCCATCAAGCTGAAGGAGTCCTATCTGGCTTGGCTAACCCGTGGAACTTTGAAAGCCACTGATGGGTACGAGCAGGCCAAGCAGAACCCAGCTGGTCCATATTACCGCCAATCAAATGGACTCATTCCCAGTGGGTGTTGGAGTCTGCCAGGGGTGCCCTTTGTTCATCAAAGTGTCTTTTAGACCCCATTCCTACAAAACTGCTCATAGAAGTCCTACCATTAATGAATACTTCAATCTTAAATGCGATCAATCTATCTCAATTAATGGGCGACATACCACAGGCCTTTTAGGTGTCAGTAAATAAACTATTGCTTAAAAAGTCATCCCTTGACCCAGCTAATTATAGGACAATCTCCAACCTTCCTTTTCTCTCAAAAATTCCTGGAAGAGTAGTTGTAAAACAGCTAATTGATCATCTGCAAAGGAATGGTTTATTAGAAGAGTTTCAGTCAGGTTTACAGAATTCAGTACAGAAACAGCTTCTTATGGTCTTCCTCCGGCAGTGGTGTGGACTCATCTCTGTGCTTGTCCTGCTAGAGCTCAGTGCAATGTTTGATCCTGTTGACCATAATATTTTATTACAGAGATAGCATGATGCTGGACATGCTCTAATCTCTTAAGGTGACCAACCTGTAAAGTGTAAAACTTGGAAGCTGTATTGCCACTGCTGTGACTTGCTAAATAAGCCATACACAGAGGACTGACCAGACTCGATCCATGAATGTGATGCAGTGGTATTTTGAAGTCCAAAAAAACAAGAATTGCACCGTATTGCTAGTGATGCATGAATGGCTCTACCTTGCTGAGGAGCAAAACAAATCCTGCTTTTCTGACTTCACTACTGGAACAGAGTGATGTTGCTCCCAGTTCTGACCTCTGACTTTTTACATAAATGGAACACATCATTGGAGCCAGGGATTTGAGTTATTTTGTTCCTTCTGTTTTGTTTATTATTATAACCCTTCCCACGGGCTTTTCATCAGCCAGAATAAAAATGTTCACTTTTTATTAAACAAAGTCTGCCTGACTGCATTTGGGCTCTCACCTCTATACACTCCACCATGACATTCATGATCTGATCACAAACTACATCTGGGAAAAAGACACAAAGCTGAGTGGGATTTCAAATAATCAAGAATAAGGCCACTGAATGAAAATATAATCGGCTTTCTATGCAGTTTTACTGAGTTTGCTTAAAGAGTGAAGACCTTTTAACATTTTACAGCCACACAGTAAAGGTTTAGCTCAGGGCTATACAGTTAACATTATAGTATAATAGTATGATCCAACCTTGGACGGCTTTAACCAACAAATAACACGTCATTCATTATTTGATCTCTTCTAAGGCAGGTTCTGATTTATTATAGATGCAGTGTTTAAAGCGAAGTGTTTGATTTATGTGTTGTTAAATTAAAAATTTCCAAACCTCCTTTGATTTTCCAAAGTATGTGTACCTTGTTTCTTCATTCCTCACCTTCAATGTCATTGTTGGCAGAAGAGGTTGGTGTTTGAACCCTGATTGGTCCTCGCTCTCAAAGTACTGCTGTAATGATAGTCATTAAGCAGCCCCTGTCTTAAATAATCAACATTCTGACAAAGACTCCCACACAAGCCAATCGCAGCCACCTTCAGTGGTTTTTGCTATTAAGTGCCAGCATGTCATGTTGAAAGACCCTTATCTGAAATATAATTTAAAATTCTGGATTATAGCTCTGAGGATCTATGAGGAAACATTTTGATACTGTTGACCATAATGTTGTATTACAGAGATTAGAGCATGTTGTAGGTATTAAAAGTACTACACTGCAGTGATTTGAATCATATCTATCTAAGACTCCAATTTTTTTTGTGTAAATGGGGAGTCTTCTTCACACACTAAGGTTAATTGTACATGCATCCCTTAGGTCGTATTATTGGAAGGCGTATCATGCATTTTCACTGCTATGGAGATGATATGCAGACCTATCTATCCATGAAGCCAGATGACACATCAATTAGTTAAACCTCAGGAACGTCTTAAATACATAAAGACCTGGATGAGCTCTAATTTCCTGTTTCTAAATTCAGATAAAACTGAGGTTACTATACTCTACAAATCTTAGAAATATGGTGTCTAACAAGATGTCCACTGTAGAAGGCATTACCTTGGCCTCCAGTAACACTGTGGGGAATCTTGTAATTATTTTTGACCAGGATACGTCATTCAATGCACATATTAAACAAGAATGTAGGACTGTTTTCTTGCATTTGCATATTATCTCTAAAATTAGAAACATCCTGTCTCAGAGTGATTCTGAAAAGCTAATGAATGCATTTATCACTTCTAGGCTGGACTATTGTGATTCATTATTGTCATGTTGACTTGTTGAAAAGTCTTCCATTTATCCAAAATGCTGCAGCAAGAGTACTGACAGGGACCAGAAAGAGAGAGCATATTTCATATTGACTTCTCTTCACTGGCTCCCTGTTAAATCAAGAATTACATTTAAAATCCTTCTTCTCACATACAAGGTCTTGAATAATCAGGCCCCATCTTATCTTAAAGACCTCATAGGACCATCTCTCCCTAATAGAGTACTTTGCTCTCAAACTGCAATCTTACTTGAGGTTTCTAGGGTATAACAGAATTAAATGGAACCAGCTCCCAGTTTGGATTCGGGAGACAGACACCCTCTCTATTTTTAAGATTAGGCTTAAAACTTCCTTTTTTGAGAAAGCTTATAGTTAGGGCTGGATCAGGTAACCGTGAACCATCCCTTACACTGCAGAAGACCCAGCCTGTCGGGGGCTTCCCATGAGTGTTTCTTCTTCGCTCACCTCTTTTCACTCGCTATGTGTTTGTACACCTTTCTGCATTTAATATTAAGTTATTATTAATCTCTGGCTCTCTTCCACAGTGTGTCTTTTGTCCTGTCTCCCTCCCCTCACCCCCAGTCGCAGTAGATGGCTACCCCTCCCTGAGCCTGGTTCACGTGGAGTTTTTTTCCTGTTAAAAGGGAGCTTTTCCTTCCCACTGTTGCCAAGTGCTTGCTCAAAGGGGGTCATGCAATTGTTGAGGTTTTCTCTGTATTATCATAGGGTCTTTACCTTACAGTATAAAATGTCTTGAGGTGACTGTTCTGATTTGGCAGTAAAATTGAATTGAACTGAAGGTAAAGCCAGAAAACAGAAAAAGTCATACTGTGAACAGATTTTTTATTGTGTATTCTGTTAATACATGTGATCTAGTATATGGGAATGCTATAATCCCAAAAACCACATTATCCAGGTCACAAAAAAGTAAAGTCACTAGAGTGCATGTATATAAAAGATGGACCTTGATGTCACCTACTGATTTGTAAAAGTGACCAAAAGTTGCCATATTTAGATGAGACAATGGAGTGCAAAATTATTAGCTAAAGCTAGCAAGCTCAGTTAGAAAGGTGCATCCATAAACAGTAAGGCTACAATGCACAAAGTTAATTAGGGCTAACTAATAGACTAAAAGAAAATGAGGCCTAGCAGACAGCTCCCAGTGTTGACATGCTTGTCAGTCAACATTGCCAGACTCCTAACATTAAGCCTTTAACATTTAATGGTCTAGCTACTGAGGCAGAGACTGTTTTCTGTTTTTCCGCTGCTGAAGGTGGACATTTTAACAGAGCATAGCAGGAACTGACTCACTTTTAGAGTCAGCTTTAGGTGGCCATTTGAGGAACTGAATGCTGGCTTCATGTTTGAACTCCAGAGGTTGAAACTTTTATCAATAATGCTAAAAAAATAGCGTTTAAGATGCTTTTCTATTATAAATGGCTATTAACTGAAAATAGTTATTGGCAGTTAAAAGTGCTCAGGAAAAATTAAGCACAATATTGATATCAGCTTGGGCTCAGGGAACGTTTGATGGGCCATTTTCACCTATAATTTATCACTTTTCACAGGCAAATAAATTTAGAAATTATGTTAGTAAGTAATTTAATAAAAATAAGATTTCTTCAATTATGTATTGAAGAGATCTTTGTGAGATACTTAAGAATATTCCGTTAGTAATCAAGCACAATGCTGCTCAAAACATCTGTTAGTAACTGTTTAACATCCAGTCACAACATTTGCAATTTGCTTGTTTGTAATAGTAATGTGTAAAATCACCTCTAACACTCATCTTGTGTGAGAAAAGTTGACACCACTTTGTTGAAGGTGTAGATTTTGAGGTTATGTATGGGCTTGGATCCTCAAAATGGTTTATATTGCCTGAAGCTTGAAGCTCAAACCAATTGTCAGTTTTGGCTTTGTGCCATTTATAAAAGAGTGACAATAAAAGTGTAAATAGTTGGGCAGGACACCGCACATGTGTCACATGTCCCATGGTGTATAGCAAAATATAAGGGAAGTGCAAGTGGCATTACCAGAAAGTGAAACTAACTGTTTAAGGGATGCAAATAAAATTTGAAGGAAAAGGCAAAGATTTTAAAACTGCTTTCGCAGATGTAAAGACAATAAGTATATTTAGATATCAGTTCTTCGACTCATGTTTTGTGTCTATATTATGTTCACAGAATTAGCTGGAAGTCATATTATTCATAAAATTGAACGTGCAACAAGGTAGTGTTGTGTGAGACACTTAGATAATGTTGTTATGCTCTCAGTGACAGACCCTTGGTGTTACTCTAACCAAGGCTGCTTGGCTGGCTGCCTTTTGAAAGCGTCATCTATTGAGGCAAAGTTTGGCTGAGGAATGTTTTGTGCCGATTATTCATGGAGTTAAGACCTTTTCTTTGGCTCAGATTGAAATCCTTCTTGACATCATCCCCTTCCCAATTGTAAAGCCCCCTCCCCACTTTCTTCCCCTTTTGCCATTTCCACAAAATAAACAGCATCCAGATTTTATCTGGGATTTGCATGGTTACCATTTTGTTAATGGCAGGCTGGCCTCTCGATGAGAGGAGCAGCATTTTTGAGGGGCACAGTTTCGTTGTCGTAGCAACGTTGTAGAGGGGTGAATGAAGCAGATGTCGCAGTAATCCATCAGCCAGCAGCTCCGCACTCCCACTGCTTACTGAGGAACAGCACTGTGACACCCTCTGCACTGCATCACGGCTGTCCGATCTGTCCTCATAGTAACGCAAAGCTTGAAATACGCGCATTAAACACAAAGTGATTTCCTGCTGTTAATTCTGCAACTTTTATTTATCAAAACAAAGAATGAACAGAGCTGAAGTTTTACATGCTGCAGCTCAACCATGAACTCTGGAACAGCGTCAGGTAAATTACATGGAACAGTGTTTATTGAGGGTTGAGTCAGCCAGAAACTAGAAACTGTTTTAAAAATGCATGATTTATATGACTGTTGTCATTTAATCAAATCTTTAATCAGATCTATACCACAATTTTGCAGATGTCCTGTAACTGGTCACTGTTAACATAGCTCTGATTATCAGCTTTTGGGATCATTAACTTTTAGAGCTGGATATATAACCTTTCCCAAAAGACCAAAAAAAGTGAAAGAATAGAAAAAAAATGTCTAGTTGTTGTTAGTGAGAAAAATGTGGATGTTATAGAGAGCCAAAAGGAAAGCTTATTTTCGGAGTTTTGACCCTTAATTGATACCTTGTTAATGTCTCGTTTGTAACAGAAAGAGGCTAAAAAGCCAGACTTGGAACATCATCTTGGACAACATCATGCAGTTTAATCCACATGGATGGAATCTGCTCAGAGTATTTATCCCTATCATTTTGTGTACTTTATTTATATTGTATTATATTTTGGCTCATTTGGGCTAAAACTATTGCATGTAGGTGTCTATCATTGATAAACCATCAATTATCATGTAACCCCATGTTCCAAAAATTACATTTCCAGCAATTAAATTGCATTTTTTCAAGTGGACCATAGGTGTATGACACATAGAGCTCAACAGCGATGTTCCGGAAGTAAAAATGCCATTCATATTTTCCATACGGATTTTGATTATGAGCCATACACTGTAACCATGCTTGATTTCAACCTGTTGTTTTATTGGCGATGCTGCAGAGCAAAACTATCCTACCTATAATCTTATATTAATAGTGATGTCTCTGATTAGCGTAGATCGCTGTTACTGTGAAAAATGATTAAACCCGCCAATGTCAGTTTATTTAGTAAGCGCAAAACTTCACAAAGTATGAGAGGAGTGATTGCAGTCATGAATGAAGCACTGTACCATATCAGTAACTAGGCTATACTTTAGTGTGTACACAATGTAAGCTACAAAATATATTCAAAACTATTGTTATACAACACTACGATAAATAAAATGATCAAATTCAAGAAAGTTGTAAGTCATTTGCTGTGCAATCTGGGATTTGCAGTAGTAGGTTCTTCATTGTTAAAAGTAATTATGTACACAGTTTTGTACCTTTTGCCTTTTGCTTTTCCTTCAAAATCTAAATCTTTTTTTATGGTCACGATGCACCTCATAGCTGGTTGGGTTGGTTCGAGGTTTATACTCTTTACATGCGGAGTTTGTGAAATTGCAATGAAGAAAATGAATGGGAAAATTTTTTTAATTAAATTTTAGGAAGCTGAATGATAAAAAACTAGAATTTTTGACTTAGGCAAATCATCATGGCTTGATTTTACATATTAAAAAAATCACTGTGTTTATTTAGCTAAGTAGGTAGCTAAACAAGGTAACTCACTAGTTAGCTAAGGCCTCAGTCACAGAGGTCTAGAGTGCAGTCAACAACTCCCTGACAAACTCTGATTACCAGGAAGAAATATGTATTTCCAGAGTGGTTGCTTGAGATTGTTGGCTGTCACCATGTGAAAAGACAGTGCTACACCAAAAGCCCTGTGATTGCTTTGGCTGCTGGTAGACTGCCATGGTTACATGGTTATATAAAAGGTGCTGACTTGTCTGCATACACTTGCAAAATTTGAAACAGCTGAAAAAGTGCGACCCAAACTTGAACCGAACATTTACCTTCACAGTAAAAGTTGTGTCAACAGCAAATTTCAAAAGTAGCCACTTTTATTTTGAAGGTGAACAATCTCCATTTCCAGTTCAGGTCGCACTTGTTCTTCAACATAGCATGGATAGTAAGTGGCGAGTGTTTCCAGACAAGTCAGTCTTCCATGATGCAGACTACTGGCAACTGTGTCCAAAACAGCAGCGCTTGTTCCTGTTATCACCATTAAAACCTTGACTGGGAAAAAGCTGGAGGAGTCCTTCATCAAACCACCTGCTCGACAAGCTCCAACCTGAAGAAAAGAGAACTTAGTAGCTGCTCCCATCCAGAAAAGCTGCAGAAGGGTCTGTTAGGTTGGAACTGAATTATTATTAATATTAATTATTAACATCTTCACCATCAGAATTTCTGTTTTCTGCAACAGGACGTTTTGCATCAAAGTGCAGGGCAAATCTTTTAAAGGCTCACGCACACACAAATACTTAGTCATTTGGGAGCAATTAAAACACTTAAACATGCAAATGCACACGCACATATACACACACAACAACTTGATCCAGGAGATACAGCACTGTCAGAACACATTTTTTTGCTTCCTACTAATGTAAGAAGCCTTCCAACATGACAGAGTGAAGGCTATTTTATTTTATGCCTTAGTTTAGGATGTATGTGTACCTTATTGTATTTGACCTTACTGTTCTTATGATTTTTTACTTATTTTTGCATTTAAGAAAATGTTTTCTTTAAAAAATATGATTTTGATATGGCACGTAATACAACGAAGGGTTTTTTTGACAGATGTCTGCAGTTTAACTATTAAAAACACATCAATTTCTAAAATGGAAACCAATGAGCAGTTCATTTTAAAAGACCTGCATTTTTCTCCTTTGAATATTTATTATTGCTCATTAATAAGACAAAAGTATTTCTTATCCGATTAATCAATGGAGTACTCGATTACTAAAATCATCAATAGCTGCAGCGCTAACACAGACGAGAGAAACATTCATGGAACACCAGCTAGCCTGGAGGTGATATTAGCACTTTATGGGTAAGACATTTCCTGAACATACATTTCAGTGTAAAAGAATGATATTGTGCTAACAAAGCATAAAGGCACATCTTTAAAACAGTGTTTCAGTGGGTCATTTCTTAGTTCAAAAACCTCTGCACACCTGAATGGGTGACAGAGCTCCACAGCAATTTAAATATAACTCAGTGAACAGCTGTTCCATTTTTGACCTGTGCTGATGAGAGAAAATGTTGTGTGTGTGTTACTTATGATCAACTTTGTCAAAGTGATGCTGCTTTTTGTGTTTTAATAATGCGATGCAGCCAGAGCATGTCTGTGTGTGTGTGTGTGTGTGCGCATGCATGTGTGTGTGTGTGTGTGTGTGTGTGTGTGTGTGTGTGTGTGTGTGTGTGTGTGTGTGTGTGTGTGTGTGTGTGTGTGTGCACATACATATTTTTGTACCTGATGATGGTCAGCAAAAAGGTGTGACTTAATAAATGTATTAGCAAGACAGCATGCAGGAGTTATATTTAAATTGCAATGTATGTAATTTAAATTGAAAAAATATCTTAAACAACAATGGAAAATAAATAAAAAATATTTATATAAAAATAAACTCTTACAAAATATTTTCCATTAACCAGCAACGTGGGGAATTTAGGTCTGGAAGCTTGCATTTGCTCCTGGGGTTTTGCTAAAAGAGTCACTGTGGCTGCTCGACCACAAACTCCACGAATTTCCAGACAACTAGCAGCAAAGTGAAGATGAAATGAGACAGAAAAAAAGTAGAAAATAATACTATCATACCTGACCCAGGATCAGTAGTTTAATGCTCTTCTGTAGGGTCTCAAATATTCACTACTGTTTAGTTTTCAGATCCAGTGTCTTCTAAAAAAAATGTAACAAAGAAAAAATCTTTTTGCTCTGAGTGCCTTTGTTTCTTTTCTTTTCTAACTAAACAGAATCTATACCATCAAACCTTTACTAGATTGAGTCGCAGTGAATCTTCAAAATGATCAGTAGTTTTCTCATCAAATAAATTATTAGTCAGTTAAAAAAAAAAAAAAAAAAAAACTGTTAGGCCTACTGTTTGAGGTCAGTCACACCAGTATGGCCTGCGAAAAAGTTAAGCATGCAGCATAAAATGGCATTCAAAAACAAAAATAACATTTCTGAACCTAGAGCTTGAGTCCAGTGTCATGGCAGATGTCCATTGGCATCATTATAATCAACAAAAGTTGGACGATAAAGCTGTGATTGCTGTAATACACAGAGAGCAAGGCAGTCTCTCCACAGCCAGTTTAGCCGAGCGCCTAAAGGAACGTCCAGTAAATATCTCTATTTACAGGTATACACTTCTGTCCTCTCACTGCACGTGTTGCACTTGACATAGCAGCACCACAGGAACTTGCAGTTGCACTGCCAAACGCGCGAGTACTGGTGTGTGTTATATCCCCGACCGCAGCACATCAGGTCACAGCTGTTGGGCTGCTGAGCTGTTTTGTTACACAGACGGCCCTGTGTCCCCATGCTTCCGGTCAGAGGGTCGGCCTCGCAGTAGTTGGGAGACCTCTCGATGTAGACTAGCTCCGTGTCCTTGGGCTTGCGGTAGGAGTGGGGTTTCTTGATCTTCAGGAAGGTGGGGCGCTTGTTCCGGCTAGCACGCACCGGTTCCACGTGAACAGCGTGGTTGTACTTGTCTTTGAGCACGTATCCCAGCTGACGGAATTTGGGGAGTGTCGTCCAACACGTCTTAGTGGTGCAGGATCCAGAAACCCCGTGACACTTGCACTCCAGACGCATGCTCTTCTCCAGGGCCTGTGGAGGAAAAGCTCAGATGAAGCAATATTTTCAAACTTAAAGAGCTGGAAAAACTGTGAAGAGTTACAACTGGTCTTCATAACGATAAAGAAGTGTGAATAATTAAAATCTTTGTCGTTTTATAAAATTTCAGCTGTCTTTCCAAAAAGCGCTGGTGGGAAATGTATGACTTTCCCTGAAACAGTTCAACGGGTTGAGACAAACATTTTCCAGCATTCCAGGTGAATATAAGCATTCCAGAGATCTCAGAGCTGCTACAGTATGTCAGCCTATAGCTACCAGCTATGTATGTGCCAGTTTTATGAGACAGGTTGAGCTTCAAAAGACAGTCTTGGAAGAAACACACTGAAGGTATCTACAGGCCCTGAATTCAGTTCAGTTACAGTTTAGGAGTGGAACCGTATATGCTACTGCAGCCAGGGCACTCTGCCTCCTCTTCTGGCTGAATGACATCAACTTACTTCCTCACTGAGTGGGAACCCTTGCTGGCATTAGAGAAGCCTCACCCTGCTTTTTAATTATTCCACTCTGATGTGGCCTCAGACTTTCTGGAGTCTCGTGGGGTAATTGTCAAAAGCCTTGGATGCATACAGCTTAGTGTGGTCATGCCCCCGAGACCCGGCAAACATTTAATTCATGGAGTTCAGTGAAGTGGAATCCCAGTGAAGATGCCATTGTTTGTCTAACAGAAGCCCTGTAAGCCTCCTGTGGCACCTTTTACACTGTTGTTTATTCTTCTCAAGAAATTGGAAGGTTGGCACTCAAGTCACAGACTGACATTATCTCCAATTAAACATGAAAGCTTTGCTACAATAATTACAGAGGTATCAGTTTAGTAAGTGTATATTAAGAGATTCGAGCACTGTATCACATTGTGACTGATGTCAGACCTCAAATATGAAGCCTCATCCCGAAAGGCTTCACACAGCCTTCTGCAAACAACATTTTAGATGCATTCCTCTAAAATAAAGCCGTGCACGGCGAAATATTTTTGACAAAGATTTCCTTAGATGTTTCTTCAGGGATGAGAAGGAAAAAGGGAAGTGCTGAAGGTGTAAGCGGCCGTGAGATGCTGTTATTTTTTTTTTATTACCAAGCAATAGTAATATGCATTAACCTGCCTATCAGTATTAATTACTCCATAAACTCATTGGAACAGCATTCTGGATCATTCTGGCACACTTTAACCCCTGCTTACAAATAATATGGCGTGTTGTGTGGTTAAAATACTGAGAAGTCTGTGCTGTAGTTTTGGTGAGAGAGATTCTAGTATTTTAGTTTTATGTTACTTAGCACTAATTAGCAAGTATAAGTGTGGCATATAGTTTGTGGATGCACCTTGTTAACCAGGCCTGCTATAGCATCATTCTATCATCATGTCCAGATATGGTCACTTCTGGCCCAAAAGAACAACATTGTTGCAGGCAGACTGCTAATGTTATAATAAGCACAAGGTCTCTGCATATACTGGGCATTTTTGCTTAATACTGGAGTTCATTCACTAATTCACTATGAAGTTCTCACCAGGATAACGAGGTAGTTAAAATCACACATGCTTGGGGCTAAATGTAAATGCTGCAGCTTTCAATTAAAAATCCACACAGCTACAGTTGGGTGAGAATTATTCAAACTGCAACGACCAACGTTCAAATTCAAAATTTACAAAATTTAAAGTGCATCAGGCTGTTGGACATGGTTTGTACTGTGAGTGATCTCAGGAAGCCAGTGGGAAGACTGACCCCTCTAACAACCATGGCAGCATCAATCAGACCTTTTGGTATAGTGGCTAAAAGAATGCTGCTGGAATAAGAGCCATGACAGCTCACTTGGAGTATGCCAAATGGCACTGAACTGACTCTGATGGTGTGATGAGACAACAGATAAACTCTCTGTTCAAATCTCCAAGCACTGTCTGTTAAAAACCAGACAACTGTCATCATCTCTATTTTTTAGATTAGGTTTAAAACTTTCCTTTTTGATCAAGCTTATAGTTAGGGCTGGATCAGGTACCCCTGAACCACCCCTTTTGTTATGCTGCAATAGGTCCAGGCTGCTGGGGGGGGGGTGTCCCATGATGCAGTGTCTTTTGTTCACCTCTTTTTACTCTGTTTATACGCCACTCTGCATTTAATCATTAGTTATTATTAATCTCTGGCTCTCTTCCACAGCATGTCTTTTGTCCTGTCTCTCTCCCCTCAGCCCCCAGCAGATGACTGCCCCTCCCTGAGCCTGTTCTGCAGGTTTCTTCCTGTTAAAAGGGAGTTTTTCCTTCCCACTGTCACCAAGTGCTGCTCATAGGTGGTTGTTTTGACTGCTGGGTTTTCTCTGTAATTATTGTAGGGTCCTCACTTACAATACAAAGCGCCTTGAGGCGATTGTTTGTTGTGATTTGGCGCTATATAAATAAAACTGAATTGAATTGAAGATGGCCAGGATCATCTTGCACAACAAGGCACAGTAGTGGTAACATAATAGTAGGGCTGCTTCCCAGTTGCCCTGTGGCACTGGGAATTGAGGGGAGAAAAAACTGCAACAAATAGTCACTGAAGAAAACTTGTTTCAGCATACACATGACCTTCGTAAGAGTCGGACAAAACCACACAGCCAAGGCAGCACTTTAATATTCAGGGGAGGATTTGCCTTCTGTGCCTTCCATTGCTTTTTCAATAGACTGCTTTGTTGTGGTTGAGTTTTGAGGACAGCCTTTCTATTGATCTGTCATTTGGCTTCTTCCTTCTGTCTGCTGCTAAACAACATCAGAGTCAGGGTAATGCTCTCCCAGGTTATTATCGTCTTGGGTTTACCTTAATGACATTCTTTTAAGACACTGTTCCTTCATCAGTTAGTGTTCTTTAAATGACTTTAAGTTTTGCACTGACCACACTTTGCCCTCAGTGGCTCCTGATAATGAAGTTTCTATGAAAAAAAATCAATTTCTTTTTTTTTTTTACCTCCATGTTAATGTGAAACATTATAATGTCAACAAAGACTAAAGTAGTGACTGGTAGTATATTTTTACAACCTCAGCTCTGTTCTTGTTAAACAGCTGCACGTGCTGTTAGCTTGACGAGTTTTTCATGTTGTATAGACAAAAACAAAGTTATTCTTCTTTTTGGCATCACAAGGTTTCAGTCTTTCTGCATAAGCAGATTTTAGTAGAAGAAAGTGTGAATTGTACTTAACCTCATCTGCAGTATAGAGGGCTACTTTATCTCTGTTGCATTCTTATGGAGCATCACACAGTTTACGGCACAGGACACTTCATGGAAGTCCTTCAGAATCAACAGGTCATTAACTTTTGGTTACTCTGTCTACACTGAGCTTGCAAAAAATTTTAAATGCCATTTGGTGCAAATGCAAACTGCCGCGGGCGTTTTTTTTTGTTAATACATCGATCTACATTTATGTGGCAGCTGAGGCGTGGGAGGTTGAGTAGCTTGTCCACTGATTGGAAGGTTGTGATATTATCCCCACTTTCACCATGTTGAAGTTTGTGTTTGTGTGACAGACAAAGTGCTGAATGCATGGAAAGAAAGCACTGTATGAATACTTGGGTGAATCTGGCTTCTGAGTTTTATCATTTTCACATAAGTCAACTGGTCAGATTTTTTTTCTCCTGTTTAATCGACGAGACTGTAAGTAAATGAACTGGTGCTTATATAACACTTTTCTAGTTTAACTGAGCACTGAAAGCACTTATTACTACAGGCCTCATTCACCTAATCACACACACATTCATACAAGTGCTCTTTTCTGTACCTAAGCACCTTGTCTAACATTCACACACACTCCAATGGATGCATCAGGGGCAATTCGGGGTTCAGTACCTTGCAGATTGGAGAACTGCATGTCAAATGCTGCCCCTCCTCCTTTAAAAGAATTTGCATTTCTTAGCTCTGAAAAAGCAACACAAGCCAGTTAAGAGAGGAGCGCAGCATTCCAAAACGGAGGGCTTCATTTGGAAAATCTTCTTTTTCATTTGTGGCCATAAATCAGTGGAATTCTCTTCACACAGAGCTGCTGATGTGTGTGAATTGTATTTTTTTTTTTCACGCTCCACACAGCATTTGTGAATGAAGGTAAATTTTGGATTGTATATTAATGATTTGATGTATCTTATATATTTGTAATTGAAGGACTGGAGAGTTGTTGGGTTTTTAGGATCTGGGATTTGACAATTGACAGTTTTAGTATTTCTATTTCGCTAATTGTCATAATTATGTGGGGTGGGTGGGATGTGGTGATTCTGATGGTTTTAATCTTTGTGTTTGTAGTTAACGTAATTCTCATTGATTGTTCTATCTACTTGCCCAGAGACTACAGGTGGGAAAATAGCAGTTTTGCTAAAACCTTGCAGGTTGTTTTATTGTGTACTTTCCCTGTCTAAATAAAGTTTAAAAAGAAAAAGAAACCAGGGATTGAACCACTGACCTGCTGATTGGTAGACTACCCACTTTGTCTCCTGAGCCACAGCTGCACCGAAGCCACAAGGAGCATCCGTTGTCTCTTATAGTTTTCCTGACTAAAGCCCTCATTGTGCTTCTTCATCCTATTTTTCTGCTTTACATTTAGGTACATTCATTCAAGGCAAGCTGCTCAATCAGGTTTCATTGCTGCAGTCAGCCCTGATCTCATGTTACTTTCACTCAGGCAGGGATGTTTGAAACTGGATTGCTTGTAGACTGTTGTCCAGGTTGCTTTCTACCACTCAGCTGGAAGAAGTTCTTGCACTACGAGCAGCGTGTAAGACAGTGTGTATGTATTTTCTGATTTGCCTGCATTGTCTTGCATATTGCAATATACAGTTTACTTGTACATTACATACAGTTTGCATGGCTCTGTTCAGCTGTTGTGGAGCTCTTTCAGAAGCCCCCGTAAATGGCTTGCTGTCAGGTGATTATGGCATCTTGCACAAACCTACCTTGCGTCCCACTTCATTGTTGTGTAAGTTCATGAGTGTCCTGGCGCTCTGCTTGATCTCCCGTGCATCCACAAACACCTTGGAGAAACCCAGCCCGTAGTGGATGTCCGCGGAACAGCCACCCCACTTCCAGCCCTCCTGCTGGTTATAGAAACCCTGCTTCTCCTTGTCGCAACCGCAGCCACTGAGGCTCCCCTGGGTGCAGGCCGCTGTGACTGCATGGGCGACCCCGGCAGCTATGATAGCATAGGTGAAAGCAGCCTCCTTACTGCCTGCGATAAAGAGGAAAGACATTTTTATTCAGTATCGCAGACAACAGGATTCACTATTTCAGGCACTGTCAAGCCTCCTTACATACCTTTCATAGTTGCCTCAAACCAAATCATGAAATGCACAAGCTGAGCCAAGTCCCATTCATTAATCAAGCTCTCTTTAAGCAGATAAACTTTAGCAGGAAGAGCAGCTCTAACAGCTCTAATAAAGAACACCTTTAATAAAGGAAAGTATTTGCAAGCAAGTTGTACTGAATGTATAATAAAGTATGGTCGGGTCTGTAAGTGAGCAAGCGTAATTCCACTGTTTCCCCAAACACATGAACACAAAGCAGCAGGATTAGAGATAAAATGCTCGGGCATCAGCTTTGGCCCTTGTCCCAGCCGCCATCACTCCGGGTTCCACCCTGTGGAGGGGAAACTGAGAGGCATGCACAACCTCCCTACGTGGACAGATTTCCACTCCATAAATCTGAGCTCTTCAGTTCAGCTACAGTTATTTTAATTAAAACTGGAGATAATTTCTGAGCAAGTGGAAAGCATCCAGAAATGGTCAATAAAATCATCATATTCAACTTCGAACACCTGACATCCACCAGGTGACCCATCTCAGGTTAGGGCTTCTTATTTGGGGGAATTTTCACCTATATGGAACAACCAGGTAGGAAAGCTTTTAACGGGAAAAATGTAATGCCAATCCGACTTCAACTGAAAGGTAACATTTTCTAGTTTCTGAGAATTTGCCTTTTTTGCATGTGGTTGAAACAAAAGCCAACCCTAATCTGGGGTTGGCTTTTATTTCTGTCAGTTTGTCTAAATGTAGCCTCATTTTCAAATAGCTCTTCTGCTTTATCTCACTGCAACACTAACGCTTAATTTAACTGTAGTTTAACTTAAATCTGACCGATCTGGTTGCCCTCAGCCTAACCACTTGTTTTATGTAAATAAAACTGACCCTGGAGTAGATCTTGTCTGCCTCATCCTGATGTTCAGTTAAGGTTTCCTCTTTTCTTCTCTTTCCGCTGGAGCCCTGAGTGACATCCACCAGCATTGTTATCAACTCCACTCCAGTTTTAACTCGGTGGATCTTTGTCACAGACACACACACTCATTTCTGTGCAGCTGCTGAGCTTTGCTGGAACATATGCACACCGTGTCCTGATTCACACTATCAGTCCAGGACCATCTCAAAGTAGATGGGACATCACACAGAGGAGCATCCTGGCTTTGCGTTTGTGATCTAGAGATATTTTTGTTTCTGTCAACTCGTTTGCCTGTGCAGCCAGCAAAGAAGCAGCCAGTGCTCACTCGCTGCATCAAGCAGCAGCTTGGTGAGTGGGGAGGATGCTTGAATTTAATGCCAAACCGCTGTACCCTCCTGCACTGCTGCCAACAATGATCCCAAATTGGTGTATTCTGTCAGTTATCAGCATTCCAGCTCAGTGAAACAAAACAATAGATTCAGATAGACTCGGTGCAGGGCAGCCCGACCCAAGCAGCACTCCACCTGGGACTCAGTCCCGACTCTCATCTAAACTTGGTTAAACCTTTGCAGTTGTGTTGTTCTGAAAAGCGCTGCACTCACCTTCACTCGCTAACTTAAATCTGATGATAAAGAGTGCAGCTCTGCCTCGAAGCACTGAACTAAAAATCATTCTACGTACAGCGTCTTTTGCCAAAAGCTGCAGAACCTGGAGGTAAATTTGTAAACCTAGAAGTAAGTACTTGTCTGAACTTGAAGCTTTTGGGAGGTGTGGGTGGGGGGAGGGGGTGTATTTTATGAACATACATGAAGGCGGTCCCGCTGAAAATGGGTAAAAAGAAAGAGAGCATGTAGGTATGTGTATTTTGCAGCTGTCAAATGCATGCATCACATTAAATCAGAGCGGTAAAGGAAAATGGGTTGGTGGACTCATTCAAACTGGTATGTCAGGCACAAAGCAGCAATCAAAGGCCAGCGTGAAAAATGAAAAACGACACCCTCAGCTCTGCGTCTGAGATGACAGGCTGAACTTAAAGGACAAGACAGTAGAATACTGGCCTGTTAAAAACAAATTTTTTCCGCAGTGCTGTCTCTGGAGCGAGCATCGCCTCCAGCTTTGTTCCACACACAGGATCAAATCAGAGGCTTATTTTCCCACTGAGAGCAGATGCACTGAGCCTGGGCTTCAGACTCACAGACATCTGTCCAAGTGTCAGAGTTCGAGTACCTCGGAGGAATGTCTCCTCCAACTATTTTTGGAGAATTAAAAGCAATTTTCAACAATCAGTGTCCAGCTTATTTCCCCTCTGTCTGCTAGAATGATACTGCTCTCTACTAAAGATAACACACAAGCTGAGGAAAAGAGCACGTAATAACAGTAAGATTGATTGATCAGTTGAAATATATCACGACTCTTTTTTTTTTTTTAATGTTTTTTAGGGCCGTCACTATGTAAATTTTTGTTAGGCTATTATCATGTTTAACAAAAAAAAAAAAAAAAAGCATCTGATTAAAATATTATTTTATTTGTATGGTGCCAGTTCACAACAGCAGAAGTCTCCAGATGCTGTGAACTGCAAGGTAAGACTTGACAATACTAGAGAGCGAAAGAGAGCCCCAACATTCAAACAATCCCCCAATATAAGAGCAATATTAGAAAGAGAACCCCAACAAATTAGATGATCCTCTGTTCTACTCTATTCTATATATAGTGCCAAATCACAACGACAGTCGCCTCAAGACACTTAAGCAGGACTTTGCGACAGTGGGGAGGAAGAACTCCCTTTTGACAGAAGGAGACCTGCTGAGCTGAGGGACGGACAGCTCGCTGTCTTGATCGACAGAGGAGAGAGAGAGGAGACAAAAGCACAGAGAAACCACAAACAGCATTTATATCAGTATCTATAGAAAATCTAAAGTGCACCAAGGTGGCAAGAGACATGTACCCATAAAGCATACAAAGATAACAATACACAATTCTTTAAGAAATTAAAAATATTTGCATTATTATTCATATGATATAGATATTTCATATTTAAGTCATGTTGCCATATATGTAAATGCCACAAAGACGAAGCTCCTACATGAAGAAATATTCAGTGGTGTTATAATGGTCGTATAATTATATTTAAGTGCATTAGTCTAATTACGTGGGATTAAAGCGGGATAAAACAACCTGCTGAAGAAGCAAAAATAATGAGATAATAATCACTTCAGTTCCCCTGAATCAGCCTTTGTAAGCGTGTCCCTGGGGTGACGCGTGGACAACTACATACCCACTCTGAGCTCTTTCCCGAACACGGTCCTCTCTCCCAGGGCAGAGCAGTTCCAGCGTCCGTGTCTGAACTGAAACTGACACTCATTGATCCCCATCTGAACTCCTTCCCCGATCACTATGATCGCGTCGGGTCGGCTCTGACAGATAGTCCTCTGACGTGGAGCCAAGCCGGGGATTTTGTTACAGATGATGCTCGCTCCCAGCGCGACCACCGATGACAGCCCCCTGCGATGAAGGTGAGAGGTTAAAATGTGTGGCGTTTCCCTGTGGGACTTCTGTAGGTGTTTCTGCACACACATCTGAGAAGACTGCATATGCTTGAACCACATGTAAATGGATACAGGTGCGCCAGGTGCGTGGGCTTCTATAACAACACATTTATATAGTAAAAGCACAAAGGACAGCAGCGGAGGATTAACTCGAATCTCCCCTTTTATCCAATTTATCAACAAAATATACACCAGCAGCCTGAAGCGGCTCTTCCTTAACAACTCACCCGATCTTCAAATACACGATCCCGAGGCACAGGAAAAAATGGAAAATCCAGCGCCGCGTATTCCTGCTCATGGTACTCAGCCCTGCCGGTGGATGAACGCTCCAACAACTAGCTTTACTCCTCCCGCCGAGTCCCACAGGCTCTCCAGGTGTTCCGAGCACCACACGCGAATATACAATAACTCCAAAGTTTGTGGAAACACACGCGTCCTGCTTTCATCTGGTGACAGTCCGGTGGTGGTGGGAGCCTACAGGGGACCATTGGGGCTGTTGTTTTCAGGTAAAGCAGCTCGGCTCCTCAGTGATCAAGCTCAGTGTGTGTGTGTGTGTGTGTATGTGTGTGTATGTGCGTGTGCCTCTCGCTGTGAGTGTGTGTGTCTGTCTACCTTTTTTACCAGGGCGTGTTCTGCGGAGGAGCTGCCTCCGAGCCGCGCACACACACTCGCTCACAGCCTGCAGGTACACGCTCCAGCCCCTGTGTGCCTCCGCAGAACCGGGTACGAGCCGGACAGACCCGTCGCGTCCTCACACTCACACATGGCAGCTCAGTCCGAAAGCAGAAGACTCAGTGTGACTGGCAGATCGCCGAGCGCCGTTACTTTTTATTTAGTAGTAAAATAAAAGCCCCTCCCACCGATTCAGCGCTATCTCAGGTCTGAAGCATCTGTTTGCAGTTATTTTGTCTCAGAAGGGTTTTCTTCTCGTTTTGGATCACTTTGTGTCTCTTCACGGCCGTTTTGCATCTGTTCATAGACACACTTTTGTAATCATTTTTTTTTTCTCGGTAGACACATAATCACTTTTTTAAGCACCTGCAGCCATTTTGTGTCTCATTGTGTTCATTTTGAGTCTTTTTTGTAAAGTTTCTGTCTCTTAGTAGTTGTTTCTGTTATTAGGGCCCGAGCACGAACTGTGCGAAGGCCCTATTGTAATTGCTTCGTTTATTATTATTATTATTATTTTTATTATTCAGGCAAATGAATTGGCTTTTTGGGGGCTTTATCATATTCAAAAACTCATGAAACTTTGCACATGCGTCACACCTGGTGAAAATTTAAGTATTTTAATGGGCTCGGGCAAGGGCGCGCCCAAATGGCTCGCTAGCGCCCCCTAAACTGGAGCCCCACCGCTGTGTTTCACGTACATCAATGAAACTTCATACACATGTATATCATGTCCAGGCGCACAAAAAATCCTCTTGGAGCCATGCCCTAAACCCAACAGGAAGTCCGCCATTTTGAATGAATTATACAAATTTGGCGATTTGCAGCCCTCACACTTTTTCTAATAACTCAGAGGTTTTAGACGTTATCATCTTCATATTTGGTTTGTCTAACCTACACCCCCAGGGGAATCTAAATCTCGAAAATGGTGAGTTTTCGCCAAGGGGGAGGGGTCCTTATGCCCCTTTGAACTTTGATCATTCGCCATGAAATTTTGATTGCCTCTCATTCATACCTACATGATCCAATGTGCATCAAACTTCTCCAGTAGGATGAGGGTGCCCCCCTGAACACATACATATGACAATATTTAATATCAGTCGCAGCGCCACCTAGTGGGAACAGGAAATGTCATATTTTACACTTGGAGGTCCAGCTCCAAGGTGGTTTAGCAGAACCATCTCAAATTTCACCTGGAAAGCCTTAAGAAGTTGGACTTACTGTGTTTTCAAAACTGTGACTTTTTGACAAAAGGGCGTGACCCTTATGGGACGGCAAATTTCGATGATTCGCCATGAACACAAAAATGGCTGTAACTCCAAGCCAACTTGCCCAATCTGGCTCAAACTTCAGTGGTGTGATAAGCATGCTGCCCTGAACACATTCATATGCATAAAGTCCATAAACGTTAGAGCGCCGCCTAGTGGCAGCTCGGAATATCTTAAAATAGCATGTTTTTTGAGTAGCCCCGGAGCTACGTTTTATCTACATGTATGAAAATGTACAGGCTCATGTAACATACTAAGACGTACAAAAAAGTCTCTTGGACCCATACGCCAAACCCTACAGGAAGTCGGCAATCTTCAATTGAAGGTGTCAATTTATGCGATTTCCACGCCTGCTATTTGAACGAACTCGTCCTAGGGCATTTCACCCACTGACACCAAATTGGCTCCAGATCATCTACACAAGTAGCCCATCAAATATTGTGGAAATCTTTACAAAATATTAAACGGCCTTGTCACACCAGGCCATTAAATTTGGCCTTTGTTTTTCTCCCTCACCACCAAAATTGTTTGTGCACTTGTTCGCACATGCTTTGTCTGATCAGGCTGAAAATTTAATCACTCATGTACACACCCAGGCTGAATCCATAACTACAGATTCAAGACTGTAGGCGCAATAGCGCCCCATACAGAAGCAAATGAAAATTTGTATGACCGTCCACAGAATTAGTTTTGCTCTGAAATACATGAAATATCTTTCACCATTCCTTACAAAATCCTCATCTATTTGATAAGCCTCCTGCCCTGAACACATTGATATGCATAAAGTCCATAAACGTTAGAGCGCCCCCTACTGGCAGCTTTAAATATCATAATATACCATGTTTTTTAGCTAGCCCCTGAGTTACATTTTATCTACAGCTCTGAAATTTTGCACACTCATGTAACATCCTAAGACATACAAAAAAGTCTCTTGGAGCCATACTCCAAACCCTACAGGAAGTCCAGCATCTTCAATTGAAAGTGTCAATTTTTGCCATTTTCAGGCCTGCTATTTGAATGAACTCCTCCTAGTGCATTTCACCCAGTGAGACCAAATTGGCTCCACATCATCTAGACAAACAGCCCATCAAAAAAGTCAATCAGACCCATGCCCTATTTTGCATGCTGGAGCCGTGACCACACCCCCAAATATTCCATTGCGTCTATGCCGAGAGCAAAAGATACCTTTTCCTATAAAAGAATTCAACTTTCTAGAGACCCCTCACGATCACAAAACCTCCGAGTGCGGCACGGGTCGACGAGCGCCACAGGTCGACGCGCGCGGAGTGCGAGGGCCCGATATCACCGCTTGCGGTTTTAATTCATTTTGTAACTGGTTGTAGCCATATCCTTTTGTAGTCATTTTATGTCGTTTTCAAGCTGTTGTGTCTCTTTATGGTTGTTTTGTGGGTGTGATCATTTTGCACCTGTTTGTAGTTGCTACGGAACTCTGTGTTTGTGTCTTGCTGTCACATGTCTTGTTGGTTATTTCTTTTTACTGCCATTTTGTCTCTTTATGGTCATTTTTGTGCCTCTGTAGTTGTTCTTCATTGTTTGTGTTGTTATTTTGCAAAAATGCATCTTGTGTAGTCATTTTGAGTCATTTTAACTGATTCTTTGTGGTTGTTTTGTGTCTCTTCTTTTGCATCTGTTTATACTCATATTTTATATCGTTTTGTCTTATTTAAAATTGCTTTGTGTCTCTTTGAAGACATTTTTGTCTGTTATCCAGAAAAAAAAAATTGACATTTTTGTCCATTTTGTTGACACAAAGACACAGATGTGTGTCTTTGTAGCTGTATTTTTATTTGTTTCAATTCAATCCATCCACCCATCCAGCCATTTTCTTCCACTTATCCTGTTCAGGGTCGTGGGGGGGGGGGGGGGGGGGGGGGGGGGGGGGGGGGGGGGCTCACACAGAGAGACAGACAGCCATTCAAACTGACATTCACACCTATGGGCAATTTAGAATCACCAATTAACCAGTAACTGCATGTTTTTGGACTGTGGGAGGGAACCCGGAGAAAGAACATGCAAACTCCTCACAGAACGGTCTGCACCAAATCACAAGAACAGCCGTCTCAAGGTGCTTTATATTGTAAGGTAAAGACCCTACAATAATACACAGACAACCCCCTATGAGCAAGCACTCAGTAACAGTGGGAAGGAAGAAACCTCCAGCAGAACCAGGCTCAGGGAGGGGCAGCCATCTGCTGCAAGCGGTTGGGCATGAGGGGGGGCACGAAACTTTTTACATGTTTGAATTTGTTTTCATTTTTGGGTTTCCCACTTTGTTTGGTCTGTGTAGTTGGGTGACATTTTCTTGTGGTTGTTTTATGTTTCTTTTTAGACTTTATTTTTAAACATATTTTTTTGTCTTGTCTTTGTAATTGTTTGATTGTTTTTCCAGCAAGAACTGTTTACAGAAGCTGTGACCGAGACTGTTCAGCAGCCTAATTCTTCCACATCCTTCATCAGTCTCCATTCCAATTCTCAGTCAACAAACTGGCGCATCAGTGGGTTCACCATATACTACATACCAAAAGGTAAACATTTTTTCCTTGTCATGAATTTTTCATAAATGTTGCTAAACACCAATCCCCTTTCAAAAGAGCAAACTCTGCATACTGACTTCTGACCAAAATATATATACGTCTATTCTGCACTTCCACAGGTGATTCCTCAAGTCTACACAAAATGAATTTCACCACTTTATTTGTTATTTGAAATAACATCTTGGCCTCAGTCAGTACAACACTGGCATTGCAAGCTCAATTTGTGCTGTGTAGTTTTATTTTTTACATTCTTTAAAATTTGATCCACTTTAAAATACTAAAACCTTGTTGAAAAGATGTCTCTATAATACATTTGAAATTCATCAGATGGCACGCATATCTTTTCCCTCAGTTAAACCTCCAACTTTTTTCATTGCACAAGCGTAACGATTGGATACGAATCTGAACCCTTTGCATGTTAAACTGTGGGCATGTGAACATTTGTAATTTTGGATGCTTTTTACTTGCAGCAGCCTGTTTATAATGTTTGCTTTTAGACTACTTTTACTTAGCAAATAAGTGGAGTACCTTTGCTACCAGTGAGTAACAGAGCATCTGAGTCTTTCAGGTGCTGTACGGGGAGCCTGTTAAATATTGTCAATCAAAATACTCTGAAATGGTTGAAAGCATTTTTAACTGGAAATTCAAACTTCATAGCTGAAAATAGTAGGCTTTGGCCCTGGCTGCACAGTTTCTGTGTCAGGGGGAGAAAAAACAAGCCTAGAAACTTATCGTAAGCCATAAAATGCTTTGTTTAAATAAAACTGTCATTACAGGCACATCTGGCCCAACAATAATTGGTTTAGTATGCAACAGCTGCAGAAACATTATTCAAGACCAGATCAGACTTTCCATGTCCAGTAAATGATCCACGGTGGTCTTGTGCGGAGAGAGGATGGTTTGAGCTGTTAAAGCACTCTAGCACCATCTGCTGGCACACCCATGGACCTACAGTCCACAAAAATGAGGATTCAGTTAGCCTGTTTGGGGGCACAGTCTGGTGGAAAAATGCTGCCTTTGCTATCAGTGTGTACGGATTTTCCAGGAACTATAAACAGGTGACAAAGGAAAACCCTAAAACATTTAACCCTACAGTGAATGGAGCCAGTGGCTCTGTTATGCTGTGTGTGTGTGTGTGATAACATATTTTTAGGGTAGCAGGGTCTTATAAGTACAAAAATGGCATGAATCAGATGTTTTGTCCTTCCCAGTCACCAGAGCTTAACCAAACTGAAGGCCTGTGAAGAGCACCAAACTCCCTCCAGTGGAGTTCAACAGTCCCGGGAGAATCAATGCTAACCTGTGTTGAAGCTGTCTTAGCAGCACAGTGTTGTGGTCAAACATCTTACTAAAATACTGCTACAGCTCAACTAATGTACTCCATCCTAAATCCAAAAGGGAGAAAGGCTGCAGCAGAAATTTGCACAAAATGCAAAAGCAACCAATAATGTATGTCAGCCATCACTTTGTTCCTATGGACCTCAGCTTCTGATACACGCTTTATTCTCAGACCTGATCGTGGCCTGGGTCTCAAAAGGAGCTAAAGCAGGACTGGCTCTGCACATGGTGGTGGAAAAGAAGAATGACACACTGTCTCTGTACAACACATTCAAATACTCAGAAAGTATAAAAGTTAGCTGTACCATAAAAATGCTACATATACACTATTGCATCAGTAACAATCCAGTATCTGCCTTCACAGTGAAACCTGCAAGTGTTTGATATACATACTTATTTATGTGTCCCTTAAGATTAGTCCCTTCTTGGAGATTCATTGTGCAGCATTATGTAGTTAATGAATAACACAGCAGTCCACACCTTTTTAATTACTGGATCACATTTAATTGGGAAGGTCAAGGAATGCAACACTGACAAAATGTTACCAAATCATTTATACATCAATCCACATTCCAGTAGTCCAACATATCAGAGCTTATTACAAAAAGACACACAAAACACACAGACTGAGTGAACAGATCCTTCTTACATGTGTGAAAGCATAGTACAAGTTCATCCTTTTGCTGCTCAGGAAACAAAGATAAACTGTTAACCTCCTGAGACCCGAGCTCCTGTTTGCAATTCATTTATAATTTCTCCTTTTTTGATTAGATGGACCTGATATGTATATAAACTAAGCTTCCTCTTTGAACAGGAAGTTGTATTTCGTTACATGGTTGTTACATACTTTTGTGGGGGAAAAAAAAAAGTCCACAGATGTGGACAATGGGATTATTTTATAGCATAGCACAACAAAAACAACATGACTTAAAGTATAAAATGCTGTTGAGCAGAATGAAGTATAAGGTGCAGCAACGCCAAAATGTAATGCCCCCATATTTTTTTCAAAGTCAGTTCTGCAATATGTAAAGAGCATAAATGGGATCAAAATACCGTTCCCCGACCCACAGTGTGCAACAAGAAATGAATCGAAAATAAAAAAGAGCTATAAGAATATGAGGTAGAGATATAAAGAAATATGAGCCATCTATATAAATATGAAGCATACAAGATTCTTACATTATGAAAATGATTCCATTGAAATAAAAGAGATTCCACTCTTCAGGGAAGGCAATAGATTGTATAGTTATCTCCTAAAGAGGGCAAAATAACTACCCTAAAACTATACAATCTACTACCTCACACTGTAGGAGCAGCTGGAATACCGAGCACCGCTGAGGGAGAGGACCTCCAGAATCCACAGAGGAACCACTGAGACGTCTATTAGACACTTTGAGAAAGACAGTAGGTTGAATAGTTATCTCCCAGTGCGGGTGTGACCCTAAAACTATACAACCTACTACCTCATCCCACTGTGCAAATGCTGTTGGCTCCATTTAACAAGGATGGCACTCCAGCTGAACCCAGACCTTTTGATATAGTGAGGCCTGTGGGGGAGGGAGAGAGAGAGAGAGAGAGAGAGAGAGAGGATGGTCAGGAGACAAATGACCCAAGGCTGCAGTGAAGAAAGCAGAGTAATCCAGCTGCTGACTGTTCAGTCATTGGGGGTGGGGGGGGTGGGGCTACTTTGCATCCTGTACAGCTGGATGGTGAATCTACTTCTTACTACCCACTGATGGTGCCTCATGTGACCACATTATTCAATTTAGACTGGATTCTAATGTACATCTAAGTAACCTTTGACAGGTTACTTAGATCTCTCCATGGTGTACCCCTCCTTTGCCCAATGACGCTGGGATTGGCTTAAGGCACTTCCGTACAGGCTTTGCTTTTCAGAACAGGAACTTGTGTCCATCTATATGGACCACTGATTAGCAGGCATTAAAAACAGCTTCTACTCATCAATTGATGAGCCACATCATCAAAAATAACATTTATCTGAGGGTGATTTACAATATATCTATGCAAAATAGCACATTGGTAATGTATTGGTAATTTTTTAAATTAAATATTCAGGCCATTTAAGTTAGAGGGAAAATTAGAGCATCTCATCAGATGGGTATCAAAAAAGAGCTTCAAACTGTCCAATCAACACGGTTGCATCCACGCTTTGAGATCCCTTTTATCAAGATGTCTTTCTACAAGTTCAGTGACGTCAAACACGTGTTAATGAGTCTCAACCACGTCCTTTTTCTCTGTGAACACACTGTGGAAACATAGTCAAAGATGACAAAGCAGTTGCCCTGCACACCTTTGATAGCCTAGTTCTCTCACTTATGCATAAAACTGATCGGGGTGTGTGTATGTGGAGTGTGGGTAGAATAAATACAGCATAGCATCACGATTTTGTGTGTGGCGATATTGTAGCAATACAGGGACACCAAGTATCAATAGTTTGATTTTTTTATATAGTTTATTAAATAAATTAAAACACTCCCGGACTAATATGCACAAGAGGGCTCATGTCATGCACCACCATCCTGAGATAACATTAGCCGAGCAAACTTACAATAAATCATTAAATTGGCTCAACTGAAAAACCATCCAACACTGGGCACACTTCTTCACAAAGCTGCCTCCTAATTCAGAGCAAGCTAACGACCTCAGCCACATGAGTAAAAATAGGACAGCAACATGCACCTGATGATTTCACATTCTGCAACTGACTGCAACTTGTGATGGCTAAATGGTTGCCCAGAGCATGAGGGGATTGCAAGCTCATGACCACCTTTGATCGCCAGGCAATTGCACAGGTTGCCCTACAGGCAGCAACCTTTCTGCAAAGAGTCGCATTCTGACCTGGACTGACTGCAATCACTCAGAGATTATCAGTTTGCAGGTAATTGCTGTTTAATGAATAAATGCAGACAAACTGCCAATGTGCTGCCATCAGTCTGTCAGTGAGCACAACTCAAGGGGACACGACTCATTGCATGAACTATATTCAGACCAATTCTGCTTGCATGTGCCTCCCAAAGGCTCATTTTGAGCCAGGAAAAAAAAAACCTGGGAAAAAAAAAAACCCATCAGAAATCAGATAAATGTCAATCACAATTTCCCAGACAGCAGGCAGACCCAATGTATGTGTGTAACGTTGAAAAACAAGCCATTATAGTTTAAAGTGGACCTATTCTGCTCGGTTCCAGCACTCGGACCCGGTGCAGCCCATCACTTCGTTTGCTATCTGAAAGAAGACAGTTTAGCTACCTTTATTCCAACTTTCGGCACCTTGTAAAGAGACAGGTTCCGCAGCAGGTGGGTGGGGCAAACAGAGATGACCATATTAAGAATATCCGTGCTAATTGACATAAAAAATTTTTTTAACTAGCTTGCTTGAGGAATGAATCGCATCGTAAATTGGGGTAAATCAGTGGTCATCTTCGTTTACACCCAAAGATTTAACCCTAAAGAGGTTAATGAGTGTCCATTAGACACAAAGTGCCCAACACGAAGGTGCTCTCTGCTCAATGTTTGCTCTGAAAACACAGTCAGAGCTGCTCAATCTAGAGGCTTAAACAGAGTTTAGCAGATATAACGCCGGCCTTTCTGTCTGATGTTAAAACTGCCCTCCCACAGCCAGTGGAAGCTAGCAGGCTACTGTTCATTATAAGCCAACGTGACTGGGCACTGAACAAGCTCAACATCCCATATGCATATTTCCCCCGCTGGAAAAGTCCCGCTAAAATGCAGCAATAAGAACAGTTGTGTAAAGTGCTCCTGTGGTCGCTCCGCTCTTCATGCTGCGACAGTTAATAACCACTCCTTACTGATGGCTAGCTAACCCTGCCGAGCTAGCAGCTAGCAGCACGTTCCAGCATGGTAGTCCAGAAAGGCAGAGCTAAGTGCTGCAGCGGCTCTTCAGCACCACAGCAACACCGAGCCCTAACATGTATACTTTAAAGGATACTGTTTCGACCACTGAGAAATCTCTATCCAAAATATATGATTAATGAAGTATACCCACCTGCCTGCCATGTCGAAAGGACCCTCCACCCTCTAACTGGATCTTCTTCTTCGTGGTTCGTGGAGCTTCTTCTTCTTTGAGATTTTAACCATAGCATCCTTAGTGTCACAATACTGCCATCTTTAGGATTTACTTAACTCCTACAACGTCTCAGCTTCTCACAGATGCCCCAACACTTCCTTTAAATCAAGGCTATATATATATTTTTTTTTATTTATTTATTTACTGCTCAAAAAAATAAAGGGAACACTTAAACAACACAATATAACTTCTGCAGGTGGGGACCACAGACCACTTCTCAGTACCTATGCTTTCTGGCTGATGTTTTGGTCACTTTTGAATGTTGGTGGTGCTTTCACACTCGTGGTAGCATGAGATGGACTCTACAACCCACAGAAGTGGCTCAGGTAGTGCAGCTCATCCAGGATGGCACATCAATGCGAGCTGTGGCAAAAAGGTTTGCTGTCTGTCAGCATAGTGTCCAGAGGCTGGAGGCACTACCAGGAGACAGGCCAGTACACCAGGAGATGTGGAGGAGGCCGTAGGAGGGCAACAACCCAGCAGCAGGACCGCTACCTCCGCCTTTGTGCAAGGAGGAACAGGAGGAGCACTGCCAGAGCCCTGCAAAGTGACCTCCAGCAGGCCACAAATGTGCATGTGTCTGTACAAACGGTTAGAAACCGAGTCCATGAGGATGATATGAGGGCCCGACGTCCACAGATGCGGGTTGTGCTCACAGCCCAACACCGTGCAGGACGCTTGGCATTTGCCAGAGAACACCAGGATTGGCAAATTTGCCACTGGTGCCCTGTGCTCTTCACAGATGAAAGCAGGTTCACACTAAGCACATGTGACAGACGTGACAGAGTCTGGAGACGCCGTGGAGAGCGATCTGCTGCCTGCAACATCCTTCAGCATGACCGGTTTGGCAGTGGGTCAGTAATGGTGTGGGGTGGCATTTCTTTGGAGGGCCGCACAGCCCTCCATGTGCTCGCCAGAGGTAGCATGACTGCCATTAGGTACCGAGATGAGATCCTCAGACCCCTTGTGAGACCATATGCTGGTGCGGTTGGCCCTGGGTTCCTCCTAATGCAGGACAATGCTAGACCTCATGTGGCTGGAGTGTGTCAGCAGTTCCTGCAAGATGACGGCATTGAAGCTATGGACTGGCCCGCCCGTTCCCCAGACCTGAATCCGATTGAGCACATCTGGGACATCATGTCTCGCTCCATCCACCAACATCACGTTGCACCACAGACTGTCCAGGAGTTGGCGGATGCTTTAGTCCAGGTCTGGGAGGAGATCCCTCAGGAGACCATCCAACACCTCATCAGGAGCATGCCCAGGCGTTGTAGGGAGGTTATACAGGCACGTGGAGGCCACACACAATACTGAGCCTCATTTTGACTTGTTTTAAGGACATTACATCAAAGTTGGATCAGCCTGTAGTGTGTTTTTCCACTTTAATTTTGTGTGTGACTCCAAATCCAGGCCTCCATTGATTAATAAATTTGATTCCATTGATGATTTTTGTGTGATTTTGTTGTCAGCACATTCAACTTTGTACAGAACAAAGTATTCAATGAGAATATTTCATTCATTCAGATCTAGGATGTTATTTGCGTGTTCCCTTTATTTTTTGGAGCACTGTGTGTGTGAGATATATATATATATATATATAAATAATAAATTTGTTCAGCCTCTAAACACCCCAGACCCTTTGCCTAAGGAGGCTCTCACTCCGCAACCCACAAGACCTAAATAATGTGCTGCTGTCCCAATGCCAGACACCAAAAAAAAAAAAAAAAAACAGTGACTGCAAAGCCATTTCAGTCAGTTATGTTTATTTCTGTAAGAAGTAGCTCGTTGGGACAATGAAAAAATAGTGCTTGTTGAAAATTCTCCACAGTCCTATGTCTCATGTTCTAAGTGTTACTACAGTACCATCGGTGTACCACATTCAGCTCGTGTCTACACTGAATTGCGTCCAAGAGATATGAGGTGAGGTGGTGCACTGATTCGTCTCAACAGCTACACACACAAACACAGGTGAGGCAACGTTACACAAAAAGAGTCCAGACAGAGGCCATGTCAGTTGAGGCAGAGTGCTAAATGCAGCAGTCGAGGCAGATTGATGTTTTACAGATGCATCAATGACACCACAGTACACTGAAGAGTTTTTGGTAAACAGTATTAAGTACATAAAATTGATTGAAAAAAGCAAATGCACTGTGGCCTGTCGAGTTTGCACTGCTGAAACAGCCACAGTTCAGCACTAAGAGAACGTCTTACATTCTACAGCAACACAACAGCTTTGCAGGTTATAGTTATTCAATCACCTTCTGCATTTCAAATAAGAACATCTGAATAAATAAGACACATTGTAGCCTCTGCACAGTGTAAAAACATCTTTTGGTTTAAATAAGACCCTGCTCCTTGCCAAGAACCCAGAGAGCTGAGTCACACATTTAAATAACATTACATTAACATAATGAAATGTTTCTTAGTCATCTCCCTCCCAGCTATGAGTTAGATAATAAAGCAAAATCTAGTCCAACACAAAGAACAGGTAACCAACAAACGGTGAGCAGAGTGGCACGTTAACACGGAGAGTAGCAGTACTCGGAGTCTATTCAGAGCTTCAAAGGAAACAATGCTAAACATTTAGCGTCAAACACTACAGACTGGCAGATCTCAGCAGCGTCAGGTGCAAGAAGTAGCCTCTAATGCAGTAATGCCCACAAATAAAGATGGAACCTCATATGTGACTCCTCTTCTAGACAGGCTGATCACGGCAAGGCCAATCAGGAGGCTTCATTCTCCTTCACAGCTTTGTCATGCAGCTCGTGAAGAATGGGAGTCAGGATTGCTTTCAGTGTTGCATACAGAGACTGGTTCTCCTCTGAGGCAGGGTCCATCTGCGAAGCAAATGAGGTAACATGATGTCCACAAAACACACGTATGTGCATATGTTCAGTATATGCCATGTGTTATGGCTCACCTTAGTAAACACTTTAATGGTTTGGTTAAGAAAACTGGTCTCCACTTCTTCAGGCACCGGCAGGAGATGAGCAGCGCAGTCGAGGATACACAGCAAAGTGAGGCGGTGACCCTGCCAAAAGAACGGAGAGCACACTGTGTGTCACACTACATGACATTGTTCCTGTTCACTTACAGTATTGACAGGATCACACAGTGCCAGGTGATATACTGGATGTGACAGGATTGCAGTTGTTAAGTTACGGCTAATCTGCTAGGGTAGCTGTTAATCCTAGCAAGCTCAGTTAGCAAGCTGCATCCATAAACTGCATGCACTGCACAGACACACACATCTTCTAAGAACACACTCGTAAAATACTAGAATTTCCCTCACAAACTTGAGGCACCAACGTTTTGGATTGGTTGCACCTCACCAGGCTCTAAATGTGCCTTTTAATACTGCTGAGTTGAGCATTTTAAAAATCTATGAGCACCGAGTTGCTGTTTGAGCCAGATTCAAGTGGCCATTGCAGGAATTGCAGTTTTTAGCTCTTCTGTGTTGGCTTCATCACCCCACCCAGCTTGCTTATTACTCTGCCTGGATTTCTAGCATTTGTTTAACTCATTCATTTGGATACAGGTAAAGCTTAACGTTATGGGGTGTGGCTGCTTTGTAGCTGATAGCTATCTGATGAGCCTCAGCTCAGCTAACAGGGAGAAGCTGAGGTAGTAATGTAGATGGTGTTTGTGTTTTTTGGTGCCTGTTGGAGCTCTTCCAATGCAATTATCTGAAAAATAATATGACCTGATGTGTGGTACAGACTACGGCTGTGCAATTAATCAAAATTTAATTTCAATTTTGGCTCCAAAAGATCACAAAAACGGTGTAATCAACAAAAAACAATTATTATTAAAATGATTTTGTCACATTACGTTCTGTATACTCCTAGCCCTGATTTATTCTGCAGCGCTGAGTCTTTGCAGCCCTACAATGTAACCTACAGAAATGCCCAGCGACGTTGCTGACACTCACGCTTGTACAGGTGCATTATGTGTTAATTACCGTTAAGTTATCGAACAGGAAATCTGACCTGCACCTCCTGAGAAATATCAAATAATGTCCCTACCCGTGATTGGTATGGACATAACAATGAATGCACTGTTTACAAAGTCAGTGAGTAATCGTGTTAAATAATCAGGATTTCAATATTGACCAAAATAAAGATGATTATGATTTTTTCCATAATCGAGCAGCCCTAGGTACAGACCATGAAAGAAGATTGTGCTTCACTGTTGGTGCTTGAAATTCTAGTATTTCACTGGCCTCCCCCGTGTTTGTAGTGCTGGTGCCTTTTGTGTTACACCCATATAATGTATGAATGCAGCTTGCTAACTAACCTTAGTAACATTAACTAACTTAGCACTCCACCCTCTCATCTACATATTGTAATTTCTGAAAAAAAATGAAGGGTAAACTGTCAAAGCTGAGGCTTTAAAATGCTGAGCCTTTTTTATGTTTTTATCTATTATTATTTTTTGTGACAAAGGGCTTCAGGACTCTGTGGTGACATCCTTGTCTGTCGGTTCCACGGCCAGACGCGAGCGTTTCTGTACCAGTGCTGATTCTGATTCTTACAGTGGCCAGGGGCAGCTGTAGAGCAGGTGATTATATTTTGTTTTATACAGTATTTGTAAAAGTTAACATTAGGAGACTTATTGACAGGTGCTGCCTAGTGCAGGTCAAATAATGCTCCCGAGCCTTACTGCATTTTTAAGATCTAGTATATTAATGTAAGGAAAATTATCATATCAGTTTAATTAAAGGCAGCATGAGACTAAAATTGTAATTTTTTCAAATGTATTACTGAGTCAGAGAACCATAAACAGAGGGACAATACATCCATTAACGGACTGGGCATATTTTTACAAACCTTTTCAAAACATTTGTTCAGAGCTTTCTTCATGGGGACTTCAAGATATTCAAAAAATACTTTTTTTTGTAGACTGCACTAGAGTAGCTTTGTATGATTCACAGTTTAAATTTTTTTAAAAATATATCATATGGAGTCTTGGTGCAAGCCTTCAGCTGTTGCCTGCTGTCCCTGTCTGATGTTTTGGCGATGTTTTGGAAGATATCTGACGCAGGCTACCTTTTCAAGTGAATCGAGGGCGTTCTGCAGATTTACAATCTTTTCAGTGAGCGCTTCTATATCCTCACTGCTGATGACTGGATCCTTGAGCTGCTCCACCCACGACCACATCAGACTGGAAAGAACCAGAGGGTCTCTCTCCTTACACAGCCTCTCCCACGCTCCCTCTCTGGAGTTCAGCTCAGTCTGCACAACACCAAACAGTCAGTAAGAACACAGATCCGGGTTCAGGTCAAATAAAGAGACCTGACTGTACTCTCAGGATTCACAGAGTAACTCATCTCTTACTATAATGATAGTGTTACAATATAGTGACTCTTTGATGCTCAATACCCTGCAAGACAATCTATGAAACATCAGAGCCAGAGATGTCTTTCTACGCTAATTGTCAGCTAACATATACAATCTGCAAGCTATCTAATGTACAGTGCCTTGCGAAAGTATTCGGCCCCCTTGAACTTTTCAAACTTTTGCCACATTTCAGGCTTCAAACATAAAGATATAAAATTGTAATTTTTTGTGAAGAATCAACAACAAGTGGGACACAATCGTGAAGTGGAATGAAATTTATTGGATGTGTCAAACTTTTTTAACAAATAAAAAACTGAAAAGTGGGGCGTGCAATATTATTCGGCCCCTTTACTTTCAGTGCAGCAAACTCACTCCAGAAGCTCAGTGAGGATCTCTGAATGATCCAATGTTGTCCCAAATGACTGATGATGATAAACAGAATCCACCTGTGTGTAATCAAGTCTCCGTATAAATGCACCTGCTCTGTGATAGTCTCAGGGTTCTGTTCAAAGCGCAGAGAGCATCATGAAGACCAAGGAACACACCAGGCAGGTCCGAGATTTATATCTTTATGTTTAAAGCCTGAAATGTGGCAAAAGGTTGAAAAGTTCAAGGGGGCCGAATGCTTCCGCAAGGCACTGTAGCACAATACCATTATGAGTGGATAAAGTCTAACTTAGCTCTCCATTTTTTTCATTATTTTTTGGCTAACTATCACCAGGTTCGTGGAGCATAGCTAAGCTATAGCTAGCTGGCTCACATTATCTCTGGCAATATCACATCTAAGTGGACATTCCAGTTTGCTACTTTGCCAAAATGATCGACTCTTAGCCTGTAACCCAAGCTGGACCCTGGTGGTACAATTTAGCGGAATTGAGGTTGTAATGGTATGGAAATCTGGTAAAGCTGGTCGAAAATCTGCTTTCTGAAGGGAAAAATCTGGCTGGGAGAATCAGTGCAATCATTCAAACAGGCTGGTTGGTTTCAATTTTTTCTCAGTTTAAGCACAAGTTAGGTTAGGCTCACCTGCCACACTGACACCTTGGAGCTAAGATCCTTGTCTGTCAGTTCCATGGCCAGAGCTTTTGCCACCAGCACGCGTCTGCTCTCTGGTGAGAGCTCAGACTGGAGAGTGATGAAAGGAACCTCTGTGAAGTCCCCTGTGCTTCCTGTATCACCCGCTGACACATTCTCTTCAACAGCTACCAGTTTGCTCCTGGCTGATAAAGCAGGCAGTGTGGCAATGCAGTGGGATCTTCTTCTCTCCTCGGAGAAACCTAAAGGAAAACACTGATGGCCTTCAAGGGGTGGACTTTTTAAAATGGGAGATCCAGGGTCTTCCTTTGTGTCTGTACTGGGATTCTGATTGCTGCTAAAAATGTTCTGAGGAGAGAGGTCACAAAATCTGGAGGGGTTACAGGCAGTAAGGCTGCTGTGAGAAAATGAATGTTTGATTAGGCGGTTGACTGGGTTGTTGCTCTTCAGATTTCCTAAGTGATGTTGGCGTTGCCCCAGCTTGTGAAGGACAGAATCACTGTAGCTCCTGTTCTTGCACAGAGAAGATCTGCGAGGGCTTTCTCCATACTGCTGCCTCCACAGGGGGTCGAGCTCATAGTCACTGTTGAGAGGCTGATCGTTAGCAGGTCTGGGCTGTAGCTGTACTGGGCTGAGAGGATGAGACGAACTACATAGAAGGGGAATCCCTTTCCCTTTCATTTCCTTCCCAAGCTGTTGAAGGGCCAACTGGGACACGGTCTTCTCTACCTCAGCTGTGAGGTCAGGTATCTCCAACCACTCCTCCTCGATCACTACCTCTCTGTTGTCTGCGATGTCGATGAGCATCCTGCACACCAGCTGGACAATCTTTGGCACGTTCTTCATCTGCCGAGCCTCGTAGCCGTGCAGCAGGTGTCGCTGACGGGTGAGGTACTGAGACAAGGTGACGGCACTGGCTTTGGGTTCAGCACAGGAGAAAACGCTTCGAAGAGGGATCAGAAACTGGGCAAACTCCCTGACACATAGAAGCTGGCCTCTGGTTTGGATGGAGTTGGGTCTTTTGGCTCGCACAAACAGGATGGCCTGGTCAGCATTCATGCGGGTTGTGAAGACCAAATAGCAAGCCAACAATACACCTGAACAACGCAAAATACAAACCATAAAAATGATACATTTAAACGGCACAAATGTGGATTTCACCAATTCCAAACTGCTCATGTTACGAACCTGTTCTTCCGAGGCCGGCATGGCAGTGGATGGCCATCTTTCCCTCTTGGACAGCAAATGACATGACTTTCACCATGTCGAGGATTGTAGTCAGGGATGCCACACCATAATCCTTCCATCCAAAGTTGTAGTAATATACTGAAAGACACAAAGCCAGAGAATGGAATCAAAGGAAGTTTTTATTGTTTGTGCACTACATGGTCACAAACATGGCACCCTGGATGAAGTTAGTCTATTACACAAGAGAGCAGCAACAGGTTCATGACAATTTCCTCCCCCTTAGTGTGTGTGTGTGTGTGTATGTGTGTGTGTATGTGTGTGTGTGTGTGTGTGTAACAAATAGTAAGATTACAGCTGTGTATACTTAGAAGAAGTGACTTAGCGTCTCAGGAGAACCTGTTAGTAGGGGAAGAAATAGAAACCCTTTGCAATTACTTGGTTACTAGGGACCACATCACATCCTGGATGTAGGCAAAACACAACACAGATGGTAAAATCTGGTATGCCTGTCTGGTATGTGTCCACCTACTGCAACTCAACCCCAAGGAGAAATACAGACTAAATGTATCATTTTTCCATTCTTATGTTCTAATCTCTGCATCTTAAGAATCTCCAAATCTTCCTACAGTAATCAAGGCTGAAACGCGTATTCATTAAAAAAGCATCCTTTAGTCACTTTTCATGCTAAAACCTCACAACATTCTAGCTACTAGAATAGCTACCAGTACCAAGGAAGGTCTCAGCCAGTAAAAGTCGCAGTAACCTGCACTTCTGTTGCTAGGGCCAACTCCAGAGGGATCCAATCTGAAAGCTATTGATACACAAGTCACTGAAGCATAAGAAACAGCCCTTTAAAAACCAGGAGTGATACCTGGTTTTAATAAAACCCACAACCACAAGATTTCAAAATAAAATATCACTATCAAGTCAAAAATGCACCTACAGTATTGTGCAAAAGTCTTAAGCCACCCTTCTTTAAAAAAAAAATATATATATATATTTCCATTGTGTTTTTCTATCCAGGTATGCTTTTATTGCACTGGCACTGTGTTTGGGATTAATGTCACATTAAAAAATAAGGCCATTGCCAATCAGACACTTTCACATGGTGTATCAAAATCTGATTGTACTTTACATCAATTTTGACAAGAGCCCCAACATTCACGGTTTACCTCTCTCTTGACCTCCTTCATACAGGGACAATGATTTGAAGCAAAAATTTCAAATTTGGATTCATCACTCCTTAAGACCTGCTGAACTGATTTTCAGTCCTGTTCTTGTGTAATTTGGCATACCTCAGCATTTTCTCCCTGTTTCCCTTCCTTAAGTATGGCTTCATGACAGTCACCCTTCCACCATTTCTGCTGAGGCTTCAGTGAATAGTAGACGGATCAACTCAGATGCATCTCTCAGGTCCTGTGTCAGGTTTTAGCTGGATTATTTCCTATTTCTGAAGGACATGACTTTCAGATAAGTTATAAATGAATTTCACTGAATTTATTGGGTTTATTTTTTTTTTTTTGGGGGGGGGGGGGGTTATATACTGTAACACAATATGAAAATTGTGAAGTGAAAACTGATGCTGTTAC